>NW_027263092.1:66493-179425 GCF_902827115.2 Pseudochaenichthys georgianus
CTCTCTCTCGCCTCTCTCTCTCTCTCTCTCTCTCTCTCTCTCTCTCTCTCTCTCTCTCAGAGAGTGGGCAGTGAAGTCGCCCCCAGCTCCATCGTAATAGTCTGCTTAGTCATATGGGGCGGTTGAATTTCCGTAACCTACGGCAAACTAAGAGATTCCACATTGAAGACTTATTTCAGAAGTCACCCATCGAGACACACTGCATTGCCCACATCATCTCAACCAAGTTCAGGAGCTACGTTGCATCTGTATTCAGGTAAACAATGAAAGCTGTTGAATATTCATAACATATGAAGGTATTACAATGCTGTGAACAACACAATCAGTCTGACTCCATTGCGTCGGGTAGACGAGTCGGTGCTAGTGGATGGTATGCCCTCTGCTGGTCGTAACAGGTACTTCACTCCCTTTTAGAAACACTTCATAATACACTTTATTTCTATCGCGTGTCATCACCTCAGTGAGGCCTGTTCCCATCAGATGTAGACGGCTGCTCTTCAGGCTCCTTACTTCTCTGTCCGGGTCTTGACTGACGAGAGATGCACTGACCGTCTAACTTTCAGCCCTAATGAGTGGCGTAGAAAGAGAAGTGTGATAAGTGTTTAATCTTTTGTTTACCCACACCGTTCACATCTACCTCTTTTGGACAAGTCTTCAACACATTGAAAGCAACCATCATATGTAATCCCAGTCCAGTGTGATTCTAAAGACATCAGCATTTCACACCAACGCGGTTCCCGCTCCGTGCTTGTGCTCTTCTGGTTCGGAACCGGTTCTTCTCTTCAGCCCACGTTTAGTTCACACCGCCCAGAGCCCGACTTGTGCTGCGTCATGACGTCACCGTTAACGTCGCTGATTTTCTCCCCAACGGCGCAGTGTGGCCAACTCGGCGACTTTCCAAACCCTCCGGCTACTTTCTTTTGTCAAAAGCAACTAGCGACAAATACAGCTACTTTTTCTGACGTTTGGCGAATGGGACGTGATAGCACGTTACGCTACATGATACATGCATACAAAAGTATCAAAGTAAAAAAATATATACAATTGACAAAATAAACATCCTGCGTTGTGTTACGCAGCATCCGTAGTTCAACTATACATTTATTTAATAATGCGGTCTTTATTAAACCTGTTTGTTTGTTCCTTTTCATTTATTTTAAGACTTTTGTTTTTCCTCACCTTTAACATCCGTCTCTTGGTTTGGATCTGGAGTTTGCCAATTCATCTGTAATTCTAAAAACATTAGTTATTATTCACAGAACAATATCAATAAAAAAACATATTAGTATAAAAACATGTATGTACACACAACCAGGGGCGCCGCCTGGGATTTTGGGCCCCATGAAAATATATCACATTGGGCCCCACCACCAGGCCCATGCCACTTTGTTTATAAATTACCTCGAGTGCCGTACTAAATGGTCTAGCGGTCCGTATACGGCCCGGGGGCCCGAGGTTCCCCACCCCTGCTTTAATATAATAACATTAGTATTAATATCATAACGAAAATGTCGCTGATTAACATTTTGTTTACAGACTGATCACTCAACGCTTCAAACGGTCCATCATCCTAAATAGACTAAAATCAGTTTTTTGTTTTATATAGATCATTGGCTGTGTGGGAAAATACTGTGTTTGAAATGTATATTAAATTAGATGTTAGCTTTTTGTTATATATATATTTTGTATTCCAGTCTCCCTACAGATATGTGGCATGTCATTCAACACAATGCTGCTCACCTCCTTCAGTTGGGAGAAAAGCTGGTGCAGGTTCAGCCTCATGGGGGGACAGGGCTGCTGAGCCTAGAGATGGATCTGTGGGTCCTGGCACCAGGGGGGGGGGACAACTGATTTAGTATGAATAGCTGCTAAAAATGTGCCTGCATTTATTAAAGGTAGGGAGGTAAGAATGGAGAAACCAGCTCGAGCGCGCTAGTATTTGAAAATACACAACCGAAACAAATCTGTCCCTTCCTTCAGACTTCCTCACAGAGCCCCTCCCCCAACACACACGAACGAGCACATGACCAATGAGGGCACGAGATAAGTTTGTGCCATAGAGGTGTGTGCCCAGATGGGAGGCTGACAGGCAGGTAGGCCATCCACTTACTTTAGCCAGCGCCACGGCTTCCACTGATGAATTTTGTATTTGTTGTCAAAACATTTAATATATTCATTGCTATCGGGATGTTAAGAGCATTCCATGGAATATAACGTGTTTCTGAAGTGAATTACCTACCATACCTTTAAATGTCAGCTAAAAGAGCAGTGAAATGAAAGACCTCTGAATTGTCTGTAAAGATATTAACAGCACTTAATGTCAGCTTAGTAAACAAAAACACATTAGCTCACAGACTAACTTCCACCACACCCACCTTTTCTTGTGAAAAACTGGGTGACATGCTGTCGCCCTTTAGTCCCTCTCTCTTGTCTTTCTCTCCTTTCTCTTCTTTTCTTAGAGCCTGACTTTGTTGGTCGTTGAAACATGGTACTACACAGTATGTATGCTAAGTACTAGCATCCCTCCTCACATGCTTTCACTCTCTGCAAGTGCAAGTGCCGGTGCCGCACCGCGTTTGGAGGCAGGACCAAACCATTACATGTAAATAGAAGGGGGTGTACAGAGGCTTTGGGTAATTAACTTTTGGAAGAAAATAAGTTAAATGAATCGTAAGTTTAGTGAGTTATTTATCAATATAACGTTCTATTAATGTTAATTATTGAGGATTGATGAAAGGTTACTTACATTATTTGTCTTAATGTTCTAAACATTTTGGGCCCCCTGTCAGTCACGGGCCCTTAGAATCGTCCTAACTTTTCACCCCCTTACGGCGCCCCTGCACACAACAGACAAACACTGAATGTCCTCTTCCAACATGAGTACCGTGATAACAAAGGTATCCCACTGCAGCTGTGAACATGACAGGATGTGAGATTAAGAGCATCAGGACTGTTATGAAGTGACGGGGAAGGGGGTAGCAATAAAGATTACACCATTAAACTGTTACACGACATAACAGAAATAATATCGATAGCAGCGTCCCTAGCAACCACCTTGGTAACAATGAAAACGTTGAATGGACACCATTTCCTGAAGTAATCTTCGTAATAACTAGCAAATTAAAGATCATGTGCATCCACTGCACACATAATCTGAAATAACAACTCATATTTCTTGCATTAAATGACATCAAAACGCATTTTAATGGCCAAACTAACCTTAAAATAGGCATTTTCCACCCAGAATAAAACGAAGGTCGGCCATGTTTTTTTTTTCTGCGGGGAGAAATGTGAAGATCACGTGACAGACGCCAGCCATTTTGAGTGGTGAAAAAAACGTAGGGATCTTACAATTTCAGAGGCGCTTTTGTAGAAATACTACGTCCTACGTCGTGGACCAACGTAGTTATTACACGTTTTTTTTGTGAGACTGGGGAGATTTGTCACATTTTTCCTGGGCGTAACCCAGACTCCACTCTGCTGCTCATCCCACAAAGGCTTGTTCCTCCCAAGGTGGCACCATTGGAAAGGTGAGATAGCAGGCTTTCCAACAGTATAAGACTTATTGCAAAAAAGCGTTGTTACAACAAAGACATTATCTACCAAACACAAACGTCCTTACTTGTTGTGTTAAGTATTTACACGAGGAATTAGCTTTGGTGTAAGTGCTGCATTCAGAGACACAGAGAGAAGAACACATTACCAAACATTAATGAAGACAATATTTACACAAATATAATAATGTGGGGACTGAATGCAGTAAAATATAATAAAGTGACAATATACAGTATTTAAGTGGAGAGTGGAAAGACCCCCATCACCCCAGCCACGAACTGTTCAGTCTGCTGCCGTCTGGCGCTACGCAGCATCCGGACAAGAACCACCAGACTCCGAGACAGCTTCATCCCGCAGGCGATAAGACTGTTAACCACCTGAAACAATCTCACAACATTCATAGTACTTAGTAATTATTTATCTAATATATCATTCCAATAACTTGTATAAAGACTCATATTGCACTATTCCACTTTTTAAAACTATTTCTTTTAATATATACTTTAATATTGTCTGCTTATCTGTATTATTGTGTTGCATTGTTAGAGAAGCCTCCATCCATCCATCCATCTTCTCCCGCTTATCCGTGGTCGGGTCGCGGGGGTAGCAGTTCCAGCAGAGAGCCCCAAACTTTCTTTTCCCTGGCGACATCAACCAGCTCTGACTGGGGGGTCCCAAGGCGCTCCCAGGCCAGCGAAGAGATATAATCCCTCCACCTGGTCCTAGGTCTACCCCTTGGTCTCTTCCCAGCTGGACGTGCCTGGAACACCTCCCTAGGGAGGCGCCCAGGTGGCATCCTAACTAGGTGCCCGAACCACCTCAACTGGCTTCTTTCGACGCGAAGGAGGAGCGGCTCAACTCCGAGTCCCTCCCTGATGACCGAACTTCTCACCTTATCTCTAAGGGAGACACCAGCCACCCGGCGGAGGAAACCCATCTCGGCCGCTTGTATCCGCGATCTCGTTCTTTCGGTCATGACCCATCCTTCATGACCATAGGTGAGGGTAGGAACGAAAATGGCCCGGTAGACAGAGAGCTTTGCCTTCCGGCTCAGCTCCCTTTTCGTCACAACGGTGCGGTAAAGCGACTGCAATACCGCTCCCGCTGCTCCGATTCTCCGGCCCATCTCACGCTCCATTGATCCCTCACTCGAGAACAAGACCCCGAGATACTTGAACTCCTTCACTTGGGGTAAGGACTCATTCCCTACTTGGAGAAGCCTGTGACGTAAGATTGTCTCTGTAGCTATGTTGGTTTGACAATAAAGAACCTTGAGCCTTGAGTTGTGCCGATTCCAAAGAGGTAGATGTGCAGGTTCACACGTTTAAAAAGAACAAGATGTTGTTCCCATGATGCGCATCAACGTAATGCATAGTGTTATTATGGGGTGGATACAAGTCAGAAGCTGTCCTGATGACACGTATGTAAAAACACAGCAGACACTGTAGTCGTGTTCAAAGAAATATTTATTTTCAACACTTATTTCAGCGTAGAGTAGGGGTGCAACGGTTCGGTTCGTACCTCGGTTTGGGCGTCACGGTTCGGTACGGTTCGGTACAACAAGGACAAGCAAAAAAAAGTCCCAAATGCATCATTTTTGTTTGCGGTTATTTATTTTTAACAGTCGTGCAAGTTTTGTTATGAAAATAAGGAACACTATCATTTAGAATCATTAACTGTATTACACCGTTAGAAACAAACCACAAACAGATGGCCATATTATCTATAATGGCTGATGTCAAACTAAAAGGTTCAATAAGCTGAAGAACTAAAAAGAATGTCTTGATCATATTCAAATTAATAATAAGAAAGTGTTTCAATCACAATCAATACAAGGCAATACATTACTGTATAACATGATGTCAACATATACAATAAATACAATGATAAATATAAAACTAAATAAAATCTGTACCTTTAGGAGCAATGTCTAACATGTGTAATTAACTTGTGAGTGTGTGTGTGTGTGTGTGTGTGTGTGTGTGTGTGTGTGTGTGTGTGTGTGTGTGTGTGTGTGTGTGTGTGTGTGTGTGTGTGTGTGTGTGTGTGTGTGTGTGTGTGTGTGTGTGTGTGTGTGTGTGTGTGTGTGTGTGTGTGTGTGTGTGTGTGTGTGTGTGTGTGTGTGAGGCCATTATGCATAAATAAAGGTGCTCAAGCTTTACTCTATTTTCAAGTTGTTCTTCAGAAAGATGAGTGTGTCTACGTTGTCAGCAGTGAGGGCAGATCTGTTGGCGGTAACTATGGCACCTGCCTCTGAACATATCCACTTGATGGTCACCACTTGCTTTGATTTTTTAGGTGATTTATTTAACAGTGAAACACCCATGATGTTTTCGGTCAGAATTGACCGCCATTGAATAGGTATGAGTGTATTATGTTCATCCTGCAGATCACACACACACACACACACACACACACACACACACACACACACACACACACACACACACACACACACACACACACACACACACACACACACACACACACACACCACACACACACACACACACACACACACACACACACACACAAAACAAGTTACGGGAACTCGCAACGCACACACACCTCATCAGGGTGTAAATGCTAAACAGAATCTATTGGTTTTTTTAAGGATGCATGCTCTGTTTGGTACCACTAGAGGGAGACAAACCTCAGTGCACTTTTTCAGAATCAGAATGGATTTTATTACCAAGTATGTTTACATATACGAAGAATTAGCAGCGACGTGCAGTCAGGAGTGAGCCTCACCTGTCATACTCCAATGTAACGGAAAACAACTAAAGAAAAACTAAATAGTAATAATAATAATAATAAAATGTCTCCACTGATCTGTGTTGTAAGTGTGATTTCTGTTTGATTCCAATCGCTTTTTATTGTCAAAATCAGCAAATTTGCCGAGCTCCGCTACAACTACGGGTAGCGATGAGGAGTGAGGCAGGGACGAGCTCTGCCTCTCGTAAGCCTGTGGGGCAGTGCTTCTCAAAGTGTGGTCCGCGGACCACTGGTGGTCCGTAAGCGCCCCCTAGTGGTCCGCGAGTATATTAGTAGCATTTCACATTTGAAATAAATACATTTAAGTTTTCCGCACTCTCGCGGGAATATCTCCGCAATGGAGCGAGCTTAAGTTTCACTTTTGATTGCATGATATAGCCCAGATAAGCACCTTCATCACACTTGCTACCACTTGTTTGTACCATTTTCAGGCGATTTGTAATATGTTCTAGAAAAACGATGCGATTTTGGATATTTGTGGAGTTAGGTGGTCCGCGAGTGTTTTTTTATTGGTTAAGTCCTTGGTATGAAAAAGTTTGAGAAACACTGCTGTGGGGTGAGGTGAGGCACAGATGAGCTCTGCCTCACCTCAGAATGCGTCACCCCACAGTAACTGGCTGGAAAGCGGGCCCTGAGCGCATGCCTGCACCATCTCACTGCATGTCACCAATGTAATGTTTGTAGATCCCATGTGTCCTCGCCATCCAGAGTCTCTAAATAACTTATTTCACGTATATATGATATTTAGGCTCGCTGGTCTCATCACACAACGACAATGAAAAAAGCACCAGGGGAGGCAGCCATAACCTCTGCCGCACTGAAGGAGGCGCAAGTGAGCCCACAGGTCCTTGTTGCTACTGTTATTCTACGCAGAGATGGTAGACGCAAACAACAAACTAGACTTTTGAAACTAGAGGAAGATAAGGAGGACTTTTACAAACAAGTAATAGAGATTGTTGTCCAGAAGGAAAGCATGGACTTCATCTTCAAGTCAAGGTGAGACCACCATTGTAATGAACATGGGATCTTACTAAGAAAGAACAATCCAATATTTAGATTTTGGGTATCCGCACATCACTGGGAATTAGCTTTGGTATAAGTGCTGCATTCAAAGAGAAGAACACGTAACCAGAAATAATTAAAGACAATATTTACACAAACTATAATAATGTGGGAAACTGAATGCAGTAAAAGATGACAATATCATAGACTGTATATATAAATGGACGTAGGGTCCGTGACGTCACCCATAGGATTCTGCAGAGTTGCCGTGAAGCCCTTAGTAGGCGGAGTCGGCCACTAACGGCTCGACAGTGACGTCAGAGTCTAACTCCCGCCTTCTCCCGCCTGCTCCAAATAAGGGCAAAGAGGCGGTGCTGAGGCGGAGCCGAGGCGGGACAGAGCGGGACCTGCTGCCACCGAGCGTGACGTTCCAGACCTAGCTCAGGCTAAGAAGCTAAGCTAACATGCTCTATTCAGTATTAAGCTAACAACCTATGCTAACAACCCAGCTTGCGGTCACTGCTCCTCGTTCCCGGCATATTCTGAAGGTAAGATACCCTGTAACTTTACAAAACTTGTCCTTTTGATTTAAAGGTTCTTGAACCTACACTATACAATTGTTTTTTAAGTTCTTCACCGTTTTTCTAATATAAATGTCATTTAACTAAACTTTGTAAACTAGCAGAGATATGGCCAGTGTTGCGTGAATTAAATGTGATTAATGAAATATGACTGTAGAAAAAGAAAGGTGCTTTTATATTGATTAAACCATTTTTATTTATTTCAGCATTAAGAAAAAAGAAGATCCACGCCAAACTGCACAACCTGTAAGTTGATGGTCCTGGCTTACTTTACAGGATGGTTGACATTACACACAAACATACTATACATATACATGTATGCACAATTGTAGATAAACAGCACACAGTATATATATATATATATATATATAAACTGTGTGCTGTTAATCTGTTTTTTGAGGTTTTGCTCTCTTGTTACTTTTAACCATACAGGTGTGATTTCATAGTTATTTTGTATGTTATTGTCAAAGGAACAAAATGAGCAACCCTTTATTTGATATTCCTCATGATCTGAAGCATTTGTTGCTCTCATTTATTTTCCTCCCATAGTGACTGTATGGATAATCGGGAGCTATGTCCGGCGTGGAGCCCAGAGAGCTACAGAGACCATCAGCAGCAACCTTGGCCTCGACCTGAGGGTGTGCTGGTTCGGTTGGGGTGGACTGCGCTGGAGAGGTGTCCTCCCTTTCTTTTCCTACTCCCTGCGAGGAAGAGCAGTCCCGGATGTCCTCCTCATCCACTGTGGCGGCAATGACTTGGGGGATGTGCCCAGTGTTCAGTTGCTGAACCAGATGAAGGAGGACCTGCACCAGCTTCACCATCGGCACCCTGGCATGAAGATCATGCTCTCCCAGATGAACCAGAGGCGCCGGTGGAGGGCTGGTGCAAATCCTGTCAAAATTGACAAGGCCCGGAAGTTTGTTAACAGTGTTATGGCTACTTTTGTTCATAGCCTAAATGGTGCCATTGTTGACCACTCCAACATTAGATATGACAGTCCTGGGCTGTTTTTGCGAGATGGAGTTCATTTCACCCCTTGGGGAAATTATATTTTTTTTAAGTCACCAGCCAATTGCCTGAAAGACCACCTCCAAAGACTGTGAACTGCTAAAATGTCAGTATCACTGTTTTTGGATTTGGCCTTTAGAGTATGTATTCTAAGGCCCTTGCTAAGCCCAGACTGTCATGGCTAATGTTGAGTTAGACATTACATCTGTAGCCATAACACTGTTAACATGGCTGCTCTTCCTCTTCCCCACATCCCACCCCCCCTCTTCCCCCAATGGACTCTGCAGCTCTCCAGGCCCATGCTGGGCATGGCTGTCTGTCAAACCTTTTATTTTGTATTTGTTATGATGTTTTTTGTTATTTGATTTGTTAAAAATAATTCTGTATTTATGTAAATATTGAAAATAAATTACATTCATATTTTCACTTCTTTTGTCTACTGCTTACTGAAAATGTTAGCTATCACATCCAAATGGGACTATCAAATGAAAGGATAAGCTTACCATACAATACAGAAAACATTACACATTAAGGCTCAAATCTTTTCCCAAGCCGGAGCAGTCTGAAAAGAGTTTAAAAACACAAATCTTGACAATGAATACTACGCTGTCATTTCTCATGACAATGCAAACAACAGGAAGGTCTCCCCTAGTCCCATGTATTTTGGCATCAACGTCATAAGCATACCATAGAATGTAATTATGAAGTGCAATACCCACAATCCCCACAGGGTCGTACCGTCACAGAAGATAATACCTTTTAGAGAGTTTAGTTCAGTATGCAGATAAATATTTGTTTTACAATGGAAACATTTTTCTCCATAAATGTTCCCACATGTTGTGAGCATCTACTTTAAATCTTTTGGCAACAAATAAAAAACATCTTAATTTCCTTTAGGACAACATTTTGTTTATAACACCACTACATTAACAATAAGCATAGGCAAATGATAACTGTCAACATTTAAGATTGTGCTTTTACTCTTTATTTAATCAGATCTATTTACATTGAAAATGTGATAAAGCCACATTGAAAGTTACATCTTGCATTTTATGAAAAGTAAAGGTTTCGAATCATTGTATGACTTAAGTACACGAGAAAATAAATTAAAGATGTGCAACACCTGTATCAGTAATTAAAATGATATAACTTATGCACAGGCTTGGGAGGGCTACTTGCCAAAAACACAACCAGTAACTTCATGTGAGTATCAAGATATAAAAGTAATGTAACCTGATAACTTTATTTTTCTTTTGGATTACCTCAATATCAAATGCAATGCAAATAAACACAGGAGAGAAGAAATATGAATATGATGTGTTTACTGAAATGTATAATATAATACCATAAAGCAGATTCAGGCAGTAGGTGTAGAGATTCACAATGAAAGTATTATCCTCCAGAACATACGGCTTCAGAGAAGAGATACCATTTGATCATTTTACATATATATGCTCTTTTTAGGTTTTGAATAAGATTGTAATCCTGAGTTTCCCTATTATTAAAAAAAAGTAAAACTAATCCGATTACATCTCTTCCTATGTAACTAAGGATTACACTTCCCTTTTTTTCTATACGATCTTGATTCGTGTTCGATGTAATCCATTACTATCTAAGCCAATACAAGTCATAACTTTTGGAAAATGGTCTCAAGTTATAAATGATGCCTTCAATGTCTTTCACGTGGAGAAGACATCCCATTGGCCGAGGCGTTGCAACTTCCCTCAAGCGTCCTACATGAAAGAAAGATCACATGTTAGAAATGTGTGCACAAACTATTCAGTACTTGGTTTAAAGCCCAAGTGTGAGAGTGAACAGAGGCGGAGTCTGTGTGTTGGCTGCTGCTGCCCAAACCAACATCCTCCTCACAAGCATTGGCTGTTGGAACGTCATTACGCTCCACATGTGGAACAACAAAGGCTTCTTCAGGCGTGCCTTGCATCATAATGATATTGCTCTGATCAGCAGCAAGACTGTTTTCACCACTACCATGGTCGACATCTGCAACCTCCTCATTGCTGTTAACAGTCGAACTAGGAGTGTCACTGACCTCGTCATTGCTGCTCACCTGCTTCTCCTTCCAGGCTGTTGTTCTTTGGTGAAATAGAAAATGGTGGGCACTGCAGTGTTTTTCAGGCATCTCCTTCCCTAATAAAAATAATAAACAAAAACACATAAAATAACTTTTTGAGGTCTGTAGATATTCAACTTTCTTTTGAATAATGTTGTTTTAAATGTAAGAGTGCATTATAAAAGACAATAGAGGGCCAACATGTTAACTATGCAGTTAATCCATTCAACAATTACGTGTTTCCAAGATTCAGATTCAAAGGATTTATGTCATAGCACATAGGCTACAGTGTGGGAATGGCAATGAAAATCATCTGTCCCGAGCTCCTACAACAATGCAACAGTTATATAAGACATAAAACAATAAAAGAAATTCAAAATTAAATTAAGAATAATAAATTAGTGCAGGCAGAAATCTATATACACGTAAATATAATAAGACATGCAAGAACAGAATGTAGAAATAAATATTGTATAGTAAAATTAACTTAAATCATTTTTTTTTTTACAGTGATAGCTGTTAAGATAAATAAGTTATAAGATGACAACAGATGAATGAATGTTGCTATTAAAATAATGTAAAAAAAGGTAATATAATTCATCTGTTTTTAACATAGAGTATGTGGGGGAAATGGCAATTCTCTATCTATGATAAAGAGTCTTTGCATACATTGAAGAGAAATGTGATGGTTTGCAAACAAATCGATTTCTATGTTTCTTTACTTAACTGGCAAAATCTTAATTTGGCCTTTAATCAAAAGAACATTACTCATCACTGATGTGCAAGCTGTGCCATAACAATTATTTAGCATTGTATGATGTATAACATGTATTTAATTAGTAACAACAATTTACACTCACAAATGGAACCAAGTTATTTTTTTTTTTTTTTTAAAAGGATCTGTACCCATGAGTCCGTGCTGAAGGGATGACTCTCAAAGTGTGCACTGCACAGGCGAGAAGAAACGTTGGGGGTCCATGTATTCCTCCGGATGTGCAGCACCCACTGGTCCAGCCTGTCTGGATCACCGAAAGGAAACCTTTATTCAAAAATACAGGAAAACCGACCCAAAGACAACAGGAGGGTTAATGCCATATTCACTTAGTAACGCATGAACAACTTTTACAGATATTTCTATATAGTCTGTGTTGGTAAATGTAATCTAGGTTGCACATTTCCTGCTGAAATACATGCATGGGCCTACCAAGTTACTGCGTGGCACTTTGGTTTTGATAAAACAGTGTAGTTCCACTATATAAGCGTTACATTCATAATCAAACGAGACAATATGCAAGATAAATAGCTATTTGTTGTTATTCTTAATGCTTGTCATTCACACGTTAAGAAAATAAAATAAGTACCGATACATAGCAGAACAATTGTGGCGATGTTCAGCTTAATAAGCCTTGTTCAACATCATTTCTTTAGCTAATACTATAGCGGGCTGCAGGCGAACCAAGTCCGCGTTTCGCTGCATTCCTTGATCTCCAGTTATAACGCCGGGCTCTGCCGCTGGCCGAAGCTAACGGAGCCGCAAAGGGCTAGCTACGGCTCCGGTTAGCTTCGGTTATCCCACCACTGGGATAATGGGGTCCCCTTTTAACATTTGCTCCCGTTTAGCATTATGGGCGTCATAGCCATAGACTATAAAAGTCTTACCCAAGGCTGAATCATAAACTAAACTGTATATATATATATATATATACATACACACACGTATAAAGGGTTACATCCTTAGCTGGCTAATAAGCTACATAACAAGCTAAGCTAACAAGCACACAAACACCTGCTAACGGGGTTAACATGTATAATATTATCATTTTACTCACCGAAAAAAGCTGAGAGTAGACTTCTTGGAAGTTCTGTTAGTACATTCAAGCGCACAGCACGACATCTTAATTGTCTGGTATATCACCACGAACACGGCTAAAGCTAAAGGGTCAAGTACAGTACTATGACTAACTAACGTTGTAGCCTCTATGGTTGTAGCCTAGCAGAGTGGACAAGTTGCTGTTAGCTGACAGTGAGGCATGTGCGTGTCCATCAACGGGACCACGCCCTAATTAATGCAACAACTTTAAGACCTAATATAAATAAAAGGGTCGTGTTAGAAAACAATTCACTCACAGATCCATAATCATGAAGGTGGAATCTAACTGTATCGATAATAAAACGTATGGAGCCAGGGAGAGAAACATGTTTTTTTGCGCTGTAAAGTTGGGCATTTTAACATGGGGGTCTATGGAAATTGCTCCTTTCTGCAGCCATCGCCTATCGGCCAATATATGAACTGCAGTGTGTGGCACTTCCGTATTGGCTTCCCGGCTCTTCCCCAGAGTTTGCCGCTTGGACAATATACTGCATTAAAGTGGAGAGTTGTGCAGGTTCACACATTTAGAAAAGAGCATGATGTGTATTAACGTAATGCATAGTGTTATTATGGGGTGGATACAAGTCAGTGTCACTTGTTGATGTGAGGTGCAACCTGACTTAACTTAGTTTAATTTAAGTGCAAAAACTTGTTAGACGAGGAAGTTCGAACCCACAATCCTTCAGTGCAACAGGCATCTGTGGGGAAATATAGTAAACAAACAGACATGTGTATTTGTAAAGGTGCACTCCTTCAGACAAGAAGAGGACGACGGACAATAAGTAAAAGTTTCAGGGCAAAAGAAAATCTTCACAAATATCATTCCTTTTGTCCGTCAGTGGAATAAAGTTAAACACACTTAGCAGCCACGAAGTCTAAGTCCTCCAATGCAGCGACTGGCCACGAAGTCGAAGTCCTCCAATGTAGCGACTGGCCACGAAGTCGAAGTCCTCTAATGTAGCGACTGGCCACGAAGTCGAAGTCCTCTAATGCAGCGACTGGCCACGAAGTCGAAGTCCTCTAATGCAGCGACTGGCCACGAAGTCGAAGTCCTCTAATGCAGCGACTGGCCACGAAGTCGAAGTCCTCTAATGTAGCGACTGGCCACGAAGTCGAAGTCCTCTAATGCAGCGACTGGCCACGAAGTCGAAGTCCTCTAATGCAGCGACTGGCCACGAAGTCGAAGTCCTCTAATGTAGCGACTGGCCACGAAGTCGAAGTCCTCTAATGTAGCGACTGGCCACGAAGTCGAAGTCCTCTAATGTAGCGACTGGCCACGAAGTCGAAGTCCTCCAATGTAGCGACTGGCCACGAAGTCTAAGTCCTCCAATGCAGCGACTGGCCACGAAGTCGAAGTCCTCTAATGCAGCGACTGGCCACGAAGTCGAAGTCCTCTAATGCAGCGACTGGCCACGAAGTCGAAGTCCTCTAATGTAGCGACTGGCCACGAAGTCGAAGTCCTCCAATGTAGCGACTGGCCACGAAGTCGAAGTCCTCTAATGTAGCGACTGGCCACGAAGTCGAAGTCCTCCAATGTAGCGACTGGCCACGAAGTCTAAGTCCTCCAATGCAGCGACTGGCCACGAAGTCGAAGTCCTCTAATGCAGCGACTGGCCACGAAGTCGAAGTCCTCTAATGCAGCGACTGGCCACGAAGTCGAAGTCCTCTAATGTAGCGACTGGCCACGAAGTCGAAGTCCTCTAATGCAGCGACTGGCCACGAAGTCGAAGTCCTCTAATGTAGCGACTGGCCACGAAGTCGAAGTCCTCTAATGCAGCGACTGGCCACGAAGTCGAAGTCCTCTAATGTAGCGACTGGTCGTCTGTCCAGAGACTTAGAGTTCCTCTGACAGGATGTTCTGCTTCCCACAAACCGGTCTTCTGGATTCCTTCTTCAAATCACTTTGAGCAGCGAAGCAGGAATTGGTTTCATCAAATGATGCAACGTTTGGTTTCCTTCTCACGTGCACATCGCTTTAAAAGGAAGTGTGTGACTCCAAACCCAGCAACTACCACGACGAGCACGATGCAGGCGCAGAGAACCAGGGTCCGCAGTGGAGGCCGACCAACTGATGGAGAGACAAGGAGACAGATCACACACACACACACACACACACACACACACACACACACACACACACACACACACACACACACACACACACACACACACACACACACACACACACACACACACACACACACACACACACACACACACACACACACACACACACACACACACACACACACACACACACACACACACACACACACACACACACACACACACACACACACACACACACACACACACACACACACACACACACACACACACACACACACACACGACCTTTAAGACTTTTAGTTTTTTCCTCACCTTTAACATCCGTCTCTTGGTTTGGATCTGGAGTTTGTAATTCTGTCTTCAATGTGCTGTTGGGTTTTGCTTCTACGAAAGACATATGTAATTATTTACAGAACAATATTCAGAAGTAGCAGCAAAGATATTACAGCGGTACCATAACAAACATCTCAATGTCCCAGTGTGAAGTAGAGGCCAATCCTTCCCCGACTCCCAACTTCAACTTAATAACAAATATCTGCGGAGCCGACTCACCAGTGACGTTGACCCAGCATCTCATCGAGCTACTCCCATCAGGTATGACGAGTACGTCACACCGATAAAACCCAGAGTCACTGGTCCTGAGTCTGGAGACATGAAGAGTGAGGCGTCCTTCTGTGAGGACGTCTTTGTCCCACTTGACTCGTCCTGCAAAGTGTGGATCCTGAGACTCTGGGACTTCATCCCCTCCACGTAGTTCAAACAGAACTGAGGTTCGGTCCTCAGTATACAGGTAACAGAGGGTAGAAATGGATCTGAGGGAAGTGTCTGTTCTGGTGCTGAAGGTCCACTCCAGGGTGATGTTCTGGTTCTCCTCTGCCTGATAGGAAGCCTGAGCCACATTCACTACAAATGTTCCTGTGGAGGAGACACAGAGGGACTCTTTAAACTGCAGCTATGTTCCTGTGGAGGAGACACAGAGGGACTCTTTAAACTGCAGCTATGTTTCTGTGGAGGAGACACAGAGGGACTCTTTAAACTGCAGCTATGTTTCTGTGGAGGAGACACAGAGGGACTCTTTAAACTGCAGCTATGTTCCTGTGGAGGAGACACAGAGGGACTCTTTAAACTGCAGCTATGTTCCTGTGGAGGAGACACAGAGGGACTCTTTAAACTGCAGCTATGTTCCTGTGGAGGAGACACAGAGGGACTCTTTAAACTGCAGCTATGTTCCTGTGGAGGAGACACAGAGGGACTCTTTAAACTGCAGCTATGTTCCTGTGGAGGAGACACAGAGGGACTCTTTAAACTGCAGCTATGTTTCTGTGGAGGAGACACAGATGGACTCTTTAAACTGCAGCTATGTTCCTGTGGAGGAGACAGAGAGGGACTCTTTAAACTGCAGCTATGTTCCTGTGGAGGAGACACAGAGGGACTCTTTAAACTGCAGCTATGTTCCTGTGGAGGAGACACAGAGAGACTCTTTAAACTGCAGCTATGTTCCTGTGGAGGAGACACAGAGGGACTCTTTAAACTGCAGCTATGTTCCTGTGGAGGAGACACAGAGGGACTCTTTAAACTGCAGCTATGTTCCTGTGGAGGAGACACAGAGGGACTCTTTAAACTGCAGCTATGTTCCTGTGGAGGAGACACAGAGGGACGTTGTACGCCATTACGCCGAACACGTAAACACTCCTCTTAGTCCGAGTTAGTTTCTGTTCTGCTTGAAAGCCAGTCCCTGCCTCCTGCAAAGTGTTCAAACAAAAGCTTCAACTTGTACAATTTAGAATCTGTAGTTTTGAATATGGATCTTGAGTTGGCGTGACGTTGAAGCAGAACCCTGCTGTAGTTCCTTTATAGCGTAACGTTAGCATTTTGCTTCTGGCGACTAGATTTATGATTCGAAAAATTATAATAAAAGTAGGATAGACATGTGGAGATTATCCGGCTGAACAAAACGTGATCTGTCTCTTCAATGTGTCTCAACAACCACAGACCTGATTTTGAGCTATTTTCCAAAATCCTAAGGAGAGATTGCATTACATATTTGTCGAAGGAACCTGAAGGAGTTTACTTCCGGGTTTTAGGACGCGTCACTGCGGTTCTCTATAGGGACGTCCTTCAAAATGGCGTGTCTTGATCGATTTCCGGGTCAAGTCCCGGAGAAGGGGAAGAGAGGAGTCGAGGGCTGCAGTCGAATAGTCCAAAAATCAGCTCCTAAGTTCTATCCCCATCGTCTATCCCCATCGTCTATCGTCTATGTCTATCGTCTATGTCTATCGTCTATCCCCATCGTCTATCGTCTATCCCAGGGGTACTCAAATACAAATCTTAAAGGTCCAAAATAAATGTTTCAATAAGACAAAGGTCCATTTATTACGGTCATTCAAACTTTTAAACAATTGCAACAAGATTCTTAACACGAGGTTGCAAAAACAAAAATAATCTGTCTGCAGCAGTTTTCATTGTTATTGTGTCTGTGCTTGATCCCTCAGAGTCGCAGTGTAAGAGCTGCACAGTTATGAATAAAGGCAGCTGCACTCTTTTTCATTCAGCATTCCCATTATTGCTTTATAAATGTCTTCCCCCTTGTGTCTCCACTGAGGTTCGTCAGGCCCAACACATCTTCAACAAACTCCCTCTTTGCCTCATCATAAAAACTCACAAACACCAGCAACTGAGCATTGTCAGTGGTGTCAGTGGACTCATCCACAGCTCAGGAAATGCACTGTGCATTTTTTATTCTATCACAAAGCTGATGAATCAAATCACCAGCCAGTATTTATGTTCTTCTGGTTGCTGTGGAATCTGAGAGGGAATTTGCTTGATTTGACCTGTTATTTCCTCTTTTTGTTTGCCTTCAACATGGTCTCCATCACTTCAGTCATGCATTCTTTTATACTTCAGTTATTATCCAGTGGAATGTCCTTACCTACTGGCCTAGTTCAATCAAAGTGGTTACTTTTTTTTGGCTGGGCAGTGTAGTTTTATTTGACTTTCTCAGGACTTAAAACAGTTTTTTGGGGGCAGACCCCCTCAAAGAAAAAAATATATTTACACACGTAAGGTCATCATCTTAATAGTTGTGTATGCTCATCCGTGAGCAGAGCATCAAGTTGATGTGTATTACAGCTGAATGCGGCGATTACCATCTTGTTCAGCAAAACGCCTCACAAACGTATTAAGATCAACAGCTTTAGTGCGTTTTGATGCAATGCTGAGAGCAGCCACACTGACCGTCTCTTCTCTGTCAGTGTAGACCGCAAATACCTCATTCCTTCAGCGCTTGGGTCCGAATGCTTCTCGGTTTGCGCCGTCCCGTTCAAATGAAATCGCCGCCAATCATATGTCCAAGCTCGCGCCAGGACCGGGGGAGGGGTTACATGACGTGCATCTTGTGCTGCATTCACTTGCACTCGGACATTAGAGACTTTCTCTCATAAATGTCCGATGAGCGCTGTTTGCAGTCTATGGACATAGCGGATCATTTTGACTCGTTGCGTTGTGGCAATGTCTCACAGATAACACAGATACAGATAATACATATGAAAAGTATAATTTGCTCAGAGTCCAGAGACAGTTGTGGTTCGGTCCGGATCCGGACCGGAGTCCGTACTTTGAGGATGCCTGGTCTATCCCTATCCCCATCGTCTATCGTCTATCCCTATCCCTATCGTCTATCCCCATCGTCTATCTCTATGTCTATCGTCTATGTCTATCGTCTATCCCCATCGTCTATCGTCTATCCCTATCCCCATCGTCTATCGTCTATCCCTATCCCCATCGTCTATCGTCTATCCCTATCCCCATCGTCTATCCCCATCGTCTATCGTCTATCCCCATCGTCTATCGTCTATCCCTATCCCCATCGTCTATCGTCTATCCCTATCCCCATCGTCTATCCCCATCGTCTATCGTCTATCCCCATCGTCTATCGTCTATCGTCTATCCCTATCGTCTATCGTCTATTGTCTATCCCTATCCCCATCGTCTATCCCCATCGTCTATCCCCATCGTCTATGTCTATCGTCTATGTCTATCGTCTATATCTATCGTCTATCCCTATCTATCGTCTATCCCTATCTATCGTCTATCCCTATCCCCATCGTCTATCCCTATCGTCTATCGTCTATCCCTATCGTCTATCGTCTATCCCTATCCCTATCGTCTATCCCTATCTATCGTCTATCCCCATCGTCTATCCCTATCGTCTATCCCTATCGTCTATCCCCATCGTCTATCCCTATCGTCTTTCGTCTATCCCCATCGTCTATCCCCATCGTCTATGTCTATCCCTATCGTCTATTCCTTGACCTCTGAGTGAAACGTCACGGGGTTAAGGGATAGTGGATAGGAGAATTCAAAAGGACTTAGGAGAAGAGACTGCGGTACTTTAGAGAATCGACTGCACTTTCACTATCCGACGTGTTTCTGATGCGCCAGCGGACGTCCTGAATGTGCGTCTGCTGCTGTGGGGAAACCATGGAAACCACAGTTTTCTATACAGCGGACTACAACATGGATGTTCAATAAGAACGAGGGACTGCTGTGAACTCATCTAGAGACTCTGCACCTGCTCTGATGCTGCTGCTTTGCTTTATGAACGTGGACAACAGAGAAACAGATTCTTCAGGACCAAAGCTGGAATTGAAATAAAAAAGGAAAGTGAAACTTCTGCTCGTCTCCCTCTCCCTCCGGTCCACATTAATACAAATGATCCCAATACGTATGATTGATGAACTAAAGATCTTAAAATCAATACAGATGTATTTATTATAAACGTTAGTCCTTAACATCTATCACTGTGTATATCACCATTCAAACATCTTTTAGAAGTTGAACAAACCCCACACAGCTCAGTAAAGACTGAAATGTTGACTTTATTTGATCATTTCAGTAAAAACTAACGTTCATATTTCTCTCTTTGAGTATAATACTGATGAACGTTCAGAACAAAGCACTTTGTAACTTACCACCTACGTTTTAAAATGCTTAATAAGCACCGTAACTCTCATGATATCATTTCTCCGTCATAATCGGTTGTTTCCGTGAACGGCCGACTGTTGAGTGACGGCAAATGCTGCGGCTGCAATGCATTGTGGGGCAGCATTTTCGCTTCTCCTGTCGGTTAGGGAGGTCCAGTGTTTCCTAAGCTAAAGGAGGCTATAAAGGAAGCTTGAAACCTCCTTTCCTTTCATCTAGAGAAGGAACGGCTCTTATCATGGCTGCCACTGAGGGGCTTCCGGGTCATTTCACTCCGTCAGAAAGGTTCCTACGCTAAATGGACTATTCCACTGCAGCCGAGGAGGGGTATTGAGACGAGCCTTCTGTATGTTTAGTCATCAAAATACTTCAGTGGACTGACACCAGGAACAGTAATATATGTCTGACACTAGGTGGCGCCAGATATCAACATTATAATTTATTTGAGCTGAATCAGGAAACACGTTCTGCTTTGAGATCAGAGAACAGTGAAAACAGCCTCTCGTCTCAACCACACCTTAATATATGATAATAACATAAAAACCCCAAAATGAAAGGGTTTGTTTTTCTTCTTGTTCGCTGAACATTCTGGACAGAACTCTGCAGTTTTATACAAAATTAACAAAATTAAATATGTATGTTAAATTAATTAACCCTTAAGAGACGACCATCACGCCGGTGTGATCAGATCATGTGACCTGTCATCTGAAGCCAGTTCAACATCACCTGGATATGTTTGAGTTATCTGAAAGGTCCCCTATTATACTGTTCTTCATCGATGTATCAGATATATACAGGGCCTGTCTCTGATTGGCTGAAACACCAAACAGATGCAGCATTACCCATAATCCCCTCTGTTACAGCCCTGTTTCCAAAGTGCTGATTCTCTGTCTGTTGCTTTAGATCAGGGGTGGGGAACCTTTTTCCTCTCAAGGGCCATTTCAATTTTTACAATATCCTCAGAGGGCCGTACAAGTTATTGACCTGTGCTTAAAAAAACTAAAATCACAGCCCATTCATTTCATTCTGTGCAAAGAAAAAGCAACCTCTGAATCCAGATATCTCACCATGACTCGCGTATGCATGCACGTGCAGGGTGTGGCGTGCTCCCCTGGGAAGATTTTTTTTAAATGTTGAAGTTAAAAGCATCAATCTGGTGCACTTTGAGAGCAACATTAGGAGATCTATGGACACATCTCTCAACACCCAAACACAACTGTAAGCAGATTTTCTTTTAATTTATGGATATTTGACAAATCACTCTCCTTTCAAACTGTATTCTTCTTTATTAATAACTGTCATATAGTATTTTATACCCGTTTACTTTATTCTATTATTTTTTTTATAACTATACTGATCATATAAAGATGTGCCTTTACCTCACTGGTTGTAGACAAAGCTTCTTATATCCGTTAGCATAGCTAGCTAACCAGATGCTAATGATAACAACACAGTTATTGACTGTATGACAGATGAGCAGATCGCCACTGGGCTTTCAACTAAAGACACAGACACGCAGAAACTGCGGCATGTGTATGGACTTATCGGTACTGCCATTTCTGAAGTGCTGGAGTGGTTCTGGTGCTCTCCGTCAGAACTGCACCCCTGTCAGTCGAGACATATACCACGTGATGACACGTTAGGCTCGTGTTGTGTTCAAGGACCCTGACCGTGGCCAGGAAAAACAGGCACTCGCTTGTTTAATTTGTTTGCGGTCTAGATTTCTTTCATTTTTTTTTTTTTTTGCGTGTGTTTATAAATTACCTCGAGGGCCGTACCAAATTGTCTCGCGGGCCGTATACGGCCCGGAGGCCGGAGGTTCCCCACCCCTGCTTTAGATGAAAGCAAGGAGCCCCTCCCCACGCCCCTCTGAGAGACATCTGGTTACAGAGAACTCAATGGAGCTCTAGAGGAGGTTCAGGTGATAAGGGGGGGGGTTACCTTGGTTTGAAGAGACATGAAGAAGAGGGGACACATGTTGATGTAGAAGAGGGGACACATGTTGATGTAGAAGAGACATGAAGAAGAGGGGACACATGTTGATGTAGAAGAGACATGAAGAAGAGGGGACACATGTTGATGTAGAAGAGGGGACACATGTTGATGTAGAAGAGACATGAAGAAGAGGAGACACATGTTGATGTAGAAGAGACATGAAGAAGAGGGGACACATGTTGATGTAGAAGAGACATGGAGAAGAGGGGGACACATGTTGATGTAGAAGAGACATGAAGAAGAGGGGACACATGTTGATGTAGAAGAGGGGACACATGTTGATGTAGAAGAGACATGTAGAAGAGGGGACACATGTTGATGTAGAAGAGACATGAAGAAGAGGGGACACATGTTGATGTAGGAGAGACATGAAGAAGAGGGGACACCTGTTGATGTAGAAGAGACATGGAGAAGAGGGGACACATGTTGATGTAGAAGAGACATGAAGAAGAGGGGACACATGTTGATGTAGAAGAGACATGAAGAAGAGGGGACACATGTTGATGTAGAAGAGACATGAAGAAGAGGGGACACATGTTGATGTAGAAGAGACGTGAAGAAGAGGGGACACATGTTGATGTAGAAGAGACGTGAAGAAGAGGGGACACATGTTGATGTAGAAGAGACATGGAGAAGAGGGGACACATGTTGATGTAGAAGAGACATGAAGAAGAGGGGACACATGTTGATGTAGAAGAGACATGGAGAAGAGGGGACACATGTTGATGTAGAAGAGACATGGAGAAGAGGGGACACATGTTAATGTAGAAGAGACGTGAAGAAGAGGGGACACATGTTGATGTAGAAGAGACATGAAGAAGAGGGGACACATGTTGATGTAGAAGAGACATGAAGAAGAGGGGACACATGTTGATGTAGAAGAGACATGGAGAAGAGGGGACACATGTTGATGTAGAAGAGACATGGAGAAGAGGGGACACATGTTGATGTAGAAGAGACATGAAGAAGAGGGGACACATGTTGATGTAGAAGAGACATGAAGAAGAGGGGACACATGTTGATGTAGAAGAGACATGAAGAAGAGGGGACACATGTTGATGTAGAAGAGACATGGAGAAGAGGGGACACATGTTGATGTAGAAGAGACATGAAGAAGAGGGGACACATGTTGATGTAGAAGAGACATGAAGAAGAGGGGGACACATGTTGATGTAGAAGAGACATGAAGAAGAGGGGACACATGTTGATGTAGAAGAGACATGAAGAAGAGGGGACACATGTTGATGTAGAAGAGACATGGAGAAGAGGGGACACATGTTGATGTAGAAGAGACATGAAGAAGAGGGGACACATGTTGATGTAGAAGAGACATGAAGAAGAGGGGACACATGTTGATGTAGAAGAGACATGAAGAAGAGGGGACACATGTTGATGTAGAAGAGACATGAAGAAGAGGGGACACATGTTGATGTAGAAGAGACATGGAGAAGAGGGGACACATGTTAATGTAGAAGAGACATGAAGAAGAGGGGACACATGTTGATATAGAAGAGACGTGAAGAAGAGGGGACACATGTTGATATAGAAGAGACATGAAGAAGAGGGGACACATGTTGATATAGAAGAGACATGAAGAAGAGGGGACACATGTTGATATAGAAGAGACATGAAGAAGAGGGGACACATGTTGATATAGAAGAGACATGAAGAAGAGGGGACACATGTTGATATAGAAGAGACATGAAGAAGAGGGGAAACATGTTGATGTAGAAGAGACATGAAGAAGAGGGGACACATGTTGATGTAGAAGAGACATGAAGAAGAGGGGACACATGTTGATGTAGAAGAGACATGAAGAAGAGGGGACACATGTTGATGTAGAAGAGACATGGAGAAGAGGGGACACATGTTGATGTAGAAGAGACGTGAAGAAGAGGGGACACATGTTGATGTAGAAGAGACATGGAGAAGAGGGGACACATGTTGATGTAGAAGAGACATGAAGAAGAGGGGCCACATGATGATGTAGAAGAGACGTGAAGAAGAGGGGACACATGTTGATGTAGATGAGACATGAAGAAGAGGGGACACATGTTGATGTAGAAGAGACATGAAGAAGAGGGGACACGTGATGATGTAGAAGAGACATGAAGAAGAGGGGACACATGTTGATGTAGAAGAGACATGAAGAAGAGGGGACACATGTTGATGTAGAAGAGACATGAAGAAGAGGGGACACATGTTGATGTAGAAGAGACATGAAGAAGAGGGGACACGTGATGATGTAGAAGAGACAGGAGAAAGTGGATTTTGAATAACAGGTGACCTTTAACTAACCCCAACTTGTTGGACGGGCTCCAAAGATTTAAGTTTGAAAAAAAACTCTACGTTCAATCTGCGTCTAATTCTTGTTATTACATGGCTTAGTTGAATACTCGATTCTGATTGGTCAATTCAGAACACGTGACACGTTGTTAATACCGAACAGACAGACCGCTGTCAAGGACTTATTGACCGTTGTTAAGGACGCTCACATCTTCAGAAAGAAGTCCGGTCGATTTAACTGTATACAGTTGGGCCGAAAAGCAAACTGCATGCAGTTTGCTTTTCGAACTGGGACAAGAAAAACAGCGGAGAAGTAACGGGGCAGAAACCCTCCTTTTTACGCAGCGGTCCAGACATAGACATCAAACGGCGACACATATTCACTTGCCAGTTACTTTGTCATTAGGGCAGGGATATCTAGATACTTTCCAAGGTTTGACATCATGAATTGTGCTACTTTTAAAGCAAGGAGCGATGTTTTAAAATCTGTAATCAAAAAGCTCCTCAAAAACGCAAGCAGGTCCTACCGTTGGCTTTTCAAACTGACAAGAGACGCTCTCACTGTTTTTCAAATGTAACAGTTTGAAAGCAAGCAAACTGTCTGATTGTCTTTAGTTTTCCGCTGGCGTGTGATAGCAACATGGAGGATTTTAACATTCATTTTAATATATTTGGAGAGCACAGTAATTTGGAGTAATGGTTAGTGGCTGATGAGTCCCCAGTGAAGAAAAGAAAAAGACAAGAGGGACAAGAAAACAGCGGAGAAGTAACGGGCAGAAACCCTCCTTTTTACGCAGCGGTCCAGACATAGACATCAAATGGCAAAACATACAGTGTGCAGTTACTTTGGCATCAGGGCAGGGATATCGAGATACTTTCCAAGGTTTGACATAATGAATTGTGCTACTTTTAAAGCAAGCAGCGATGTTTTCAAATCTGTAATCAGAAAGCTCCTCAAAAACGCTATCGAAGCAGTTCCTGCCGTTGCCACGTTAGTTCAAACAGTAACATCGGACTATTTTTCTTCGCGGATGCATGTCAATTTAAATCAATACATAAAACTATTTTTTAAATCAATAAAATAATTTTCTAAATCCATAAAAGCATTTCAATTAATATTGGGAGTCATAACGTTACTTTGTTGAGAATGTGGCCATGTAATAAGCGGGATAATGTGCAGCGACTTGGTCATTATGGGGAAAAGAACACCTTCATGCCGATCTAGATCCCTCCGCTTCGCGTCGGGCTCCTGATCAGCCTGTCGGTGTTCTTTTCCCCATAATGACCGCGTCGCAGCACATTATCCCTTACTTAACACCCCTCAGGGAAAGAAATGATCTCTCGAGTCTTGAAATCAGTCTGGAATATATGGAGCTATTTCAGGGTCATACGTTTTGATCATTCAAAAAAATACAATTTATTTGAAAGTTCAAGTTTTTATCCTGAACTTTGAAAAATACAATGATGTATTCAAAATAAAAATAAGTATTTGAAATCATTTTTCAGGTTGAATATTATTTTGACTCAGTTCCGCAATTTTTTTGAATACAAATATTTATTTTCAGATTTCACTTTAATACATATTTTGATATTTTAATCCTTGTTTTTTTCAGTTGCAGATTTTTCGTTTTCAGATTCAAAACAATTATTTTTTCAGTTTCAAATCTTGTTTTTCAGGTTTCACCTTCAGATCGTTTTTCACCTTCAGATCGTTTTTCACCTTCAGACTTTTGACCCTGATGTTGCTTGAGGGGGCGGGGCTTAGCAAAGAGTAGTTTGGCATCCTGAGGGGCAGGCCTCCCTCTGTCATGTTGCCTTCATGGATGTTAGGTAGCGCGAGAAATATAACTCAATACTTTCTATACACAATACTTTTACTTTAAGCATAATAACATAGAAATAACATCACATCAACAAAATTCGGAGATATAATGAAAATATGACAACGTGAAAAGTCATCACGCACATACATATTTTTCCACGCGGGTCCCTTTAAAAAGAAAGAGGAGCGGTTAGAGTCGATAAGAGAAACTTAAAATGATATAACAAATTAACTCATGAAACATGTAACTGTCCGTTCCCCACTCACAGACGCTGTTGGACCGGAGTTAAAAAACGACATATGTAGTTTGTGTGGTCTTTAAAAGTTATCTTCTGACAGCCGTTTGAATGAATACAAAGCTAAACAACAAACGGAGCTTACCTTTATCCTCTGTGTGAGCTGCCGTGAAGCTCCAGAGAGCCAAAGAGAAGCCCAGCACGAAAACCCCGAAGTGAACCATAAAAACTCTCTGTTTAAAGTCTCAAAGTAGCTCCACTGCCTCTCAATGTATGAATGAATGAATGACTGATTAATGTATTTCCACTCCGTCTTTATATCAGCGTCACCGCGTCACTGGCTGCGTCACTGTGTCACCGCGTCACCGCTCCCCCGCCCTGCAGGTTCCGCTTGCTTTCCAAACCGCTCCCTAATCATAATACAACACAAAGGTGCTTCGTTAGCATGGTACACATACATGTTCATTCCATTCGCGTCATGTTTACAACTCTATGGTTACCTCATATTTGTTTTACTTACATATACCTCTAGTCTAGAAAACGGGTCCATTTTATTATAATAAATTATAAATATGTTGTATGGGACTGTTTCAATAACTAAGGAGCTTATAACATCAGAAGTATTTATTAACACTGCTGAGGGACCCTGGAGTTCACTCTGTAGGAGGGGGAGTGGGCAGGGGGCGGTTTGGAATGGGGTTAGTGAGCCTCGCTGAGAGCAGAACCTCCGGGTACTTTCACTCTCTACGTCATGGGAAAAAACCTAAACTGGGGTTTCGCTAATCATCACATCAAATAACTAATAATACTTTGCCCTTTTCTTTCTTCTAGAAGGATCCCAACTACGATGCTCACTCAGCAACAATTAAACTATGTAATTTGAAATCAATGATCGGTTTCGTTAAATCCGGTTTCACTACAACAATAAACATGATACAAAAGCTATATTACAATCAATATCTTAAATCCTACCACAATAAATTGAACAAAAGATGATTACAAATATATATATATATTTTTACTGTTAAATAAAAAGGTATATTTTATCTTTTTTTCATTCTTAATATATAAAAAGATAAAATATACCTTTTTATTTAACAGTAAAAATGAGAAAATATGAATATTACAATGTGATGTTTTATAATGAAGATGCAAATGAAGAAAATCAGATTATCCTCTCGCGAAGATAAACATTTCTGTGTTTCTTCTTTTCTATAAATGCAAAACAACTACAGGCTGTGACATGTTTCACACGTATGTGAGGCGAGAGAGAAGCAGGAAGCTGCTGCCTCTCAACACAACTGTGACTGTATGATGAGTCAGCCAGTCAGCATGCAGCTCACCGCACTGTGCACGGTGCTCGGTGAGTAGACTATATATCATTACAGTAACACTATCTATTCTATTTATTATCAGAGTGTCAAGGAATCTGCTTTGGAATTAAGCTGTACAAAAAGAGCAAATATAGAGCTATTTTAAACATCTACTTGTATAAAGTTAAAACAATTAATTGAATATTTACAATAAATACACAAAATACAATATAATTAAAGGAATAATATGTACATTTTCGCCAATTCATGCATTTTACAAGCAGCGTAAAGTCGCTTGCACGATTGTATTTCTTTATTTCTTTGTCTTAAGTATGCATATTTGAATCTTGAATAACATCTACGTTAAGTGTTGTTATTTATTTCTCTTATTTAAAAGCTTCATGAAACGTTCTGCTGCATCTTCACAGCGGAAACTAAAAGAGGGAATAATCTGTAACGAATAATACTCAAAGTGATCAGCAATCAACAGAAACGCTTTGATCCAATGAAGTCTTTACGCAGCTCTACCTGTAGCTTTGATAAACTACTGTTCACACTTTCCTCATGCGGTTCCATTTGTTTGCATCACCTCAGAGAATTGTAGACGCAGCTTTGTCTTCAAATCTTGTTGCGGCTTCAGGCCAACAGGAAAGCAGCTAAATGCATCTGAAGCTGCAGATCTGGCTGATTTCAGACCGAGAGGGAATTGTGTTGTAATAAATAGAGAATGCACTAAACACAATTATCTTCACATTGACCCTGACAGTGAACGCAGAGGTTTGTTTCTGATCACATGGACGCCTCGCTTATCGCTCGAATGAGATCGGTTGTGAAACAAAAAGAAAGACCTTGTGAGGACGGTTATCGAACGTCTATATTTAGTTTTTCTGCAAAACGGTTTTCTGGTGAGGTGTAATTACAATTTTAAAATGTCTTTTTTCTTTCCTTGCAGCCACTCTGAGAGTCCTGCCCAACAGGTCCCAGTTCTTTCAGTACGAGTCTGTCTCTTTCGCTGTGAGGGAAACTCCTCTGAGTGGAAAGTGAAGAGGAACATATCCAGAAACACAAATGAAGAGTGTTTGAATGACTCAGACAAACACAATCTCTACCACTGTGTTATTGGGGACCTTTACAGCTTTGACTCTGGGGTGTACTGGTGTGAGTCTGAGGCAGGAAGGTGCAGCAACAGCGTCAGCATCACTGTGTCCGGTGGGTTTCAACAACAACAGTTTGAACATGCTAATTCAACAGCATTGGTGGAACGTTCAGGTGCTGCTAACAACCTGTTTCTGTGCTTTTCTGACATGCAACTTCTTGTTACAGCAGGGTTTGCTTTAAGGTGGTGGACAAGCTGCTTACACAGTGTTGAACATGTTTTCGTCTTAAAACTTTAACATTTTCAATTCATAAAAGTTAATTGTAAGATTTGTCTTCAGCGTTCAGTTGTAGTTCTGTTTTCGCCCTCTAGTGTACCTTCTGGGTTCCGAAATAACAAGATGGCAATGGCTAAAGACTAAGGGAGGCCAAAAACTGTCGAAAAACCAAGTAGGCAACGTCCAAAAAACAAAGATGGCAACGGCTAAAAACCATGATGCTGATGGCCAAAGACAGAGACGGCCAAAACCCATTGAAACCAATATAGGGACTCCCAAATGGCGAAGGCCAAAAACTAGGATAGAAAAACATTCGGCGCCAAAAACAAAGATTATGAGGTCCACAAACGGCAAAAACCATGATGGCCGAAACCATGATGTTGACGAACAAAAACAACCACAAAACCGAGTAGGCCAAAAACGATTGAAATGCAAGGCGTGGACACCCAATGGGGATGGCCAAAGACAAAGATGGCAACAGCCAAAAGCAGTTAAAAACAAAGATTATGATGGTCAAAAAACACCGGATGCTTTAAAGCCAGAATCCACAAACCAACAGGTGATGCCACGGTGGCTAAATCCATTAAACAACCTTTGGATAGGACACGGAACCTCGAGATGTCTTGTTTGGTTACTTCACATGTTTCTGTCTGCAGCTGGCTCTGTGATCCTGGAGAGCCCTCTCCTCCCTGTGATGGAGGGAGAATCTGTGACCCTGATCTGCAGAAACCAGACCTCGACCCTGTCAGCTGACTTCTATAAAGATGGCCGCCTCACCAGGAGCAGCTCTTCAGGAAACATCACCATCCGCAGGATGGTGACAGCTGTCACCGAGAACACACTGCGTTTTGTACGCCTGGTTGAATTCTTTGTGTTTCATTTCTGCAATGTTGTTGTCGTGGAATATTAGGAGTCTCCTCACACCGGTTGACGGCGTCATCTGTCTGTCCAAGACGTCTTTTATTTTCTGGTTGTGTGATTCCATTCTATTATCTTGCAAGTGCCCCAGTTCTTATGATAGTACTTGATGAAGTCATCAGCTGACACTGCTGTAAGGTGCCCAACTGCCCTTTTAAAGGAAGCTCGTGTCTTTGCGTAAACAACGGACCTGAAGGCCTTATTAATAACTTCCTTGCTTTCTGTGTCAATAGACGACTTGAAGCATGACGTCGGACAGCCTGCAAAACATGAACTTGCACAACTGTAGAGTTGCATGGGGCATGACATCTTGCACTGCCCCGATCTCGCTCATGTCTGTGTCTAGATTAGAACCACCACCTTAACAAGCTGGATATTGTGAATCCTTGAAAATTCAGACATAAGTGAAGCCATTTCTTCTCATTTCCGATAAAAGCATGGCCAACTGTTTGTCCATCTTTAATGGGTTTGTTCCACAGGTGGAATCAATCATAAGTATTTCTGGAAATCTTTGAAACGCCTCTTTCATTTCTGATGTGACAATGAGGAGATATTCCAACGCTCCTTCTTCACTGGTCTGTACAGAAATGACTGCACCTGGGTCACGAGCACCTGAAAGACCAACGCATTGTAACTTCAATTATACTGCTCCGTAACCATGACATCAACATTTAAGGAGACCAATTAAAAAGAATGGAAAACAAGAAATTCATTGAATTGTAGTCCCCCGCTTTTCCCGTGTGGTTAAGTAGTATTGATGGTGTTATATGTTAAGCTGTCTGATATATATTTGGGGGGGGGCCTAGATTACAATCTAAAAGCTTGCAATCTATTCCCCTTTTTATTACCAGTCCTATTGGATATATTACGCTATGTTTGAAAAAGAATTGGGCTCCGTCCCCAAGTCCCTCCCCCCTCCCCTGATTCAGTTGATTTTGAATTTGAAACGCACCTAATTCTTGAAGCTCATCCAGTAAGATCTCTTCCTCAGACTTCGCTCCATATAGACGTTTCGTCATGCCCTGCCTTATGTTATGGATGTCCTTGTTGGTAATAAACGTTGAGCCAGTGGACTGAATGCGGTCCCGTAGATATTTGACTGTCACACCCAGTTGCAGCATTGTTTCCTTATCTACATCGCCGAATGCCTTGAGCCAGGATACTGTCTGAAAATCTCCCTGAAGAAGTTTATTCTAACCAATCACCTGACATACACTGGTACAGCTTTTCATAAAGACACAATAATGAATGCAAACATCAGCATGATTAGACACATACATTTATTTTATTGCCTGGTTTAGAAAGTTCGTCAGGATTTTTCACTTTGTCAAAACTAGAGCTCTGCGCAGACGACGGCACCACCATCGCATATCCCCGTGCCATGCATTCACCCCTCCTCATGAGTGAAAGCAAACTGCAATTGCATTTTATGTATTCTATTTACCATTATCTTCAATTTATCCCCCCAAGCCCTTAGTCCTCCCCAGAGGAATAGATTATAATTTAAATACTTGCAATGCATTCCCCCTTTCATTACCTCCTATTTGATATATTACATGACTGTGTTTGAAAAAACATACCTTTGAGGCCCCTCCCCCTCCCCAGATTATAATTTAAATACTTGCAATGTATTCCCCCTTTCATAACCTCCTATTTGATATACTACATGACTGTGTATGAAAAAACTTAATTTTGGGCCCCCTCCCCAAGGGGGCTAGATTATAATTTAAATACTTGCCATGTATTCCCCTTTTCATATATTACATGACTGTGTTGAAAAAAAAATCCTTTTTGACCCTCCCCCCTTTCGTTACCTCCTATTTGATATATTACACAACTATGTTTGAAAATATTTAATTTTGGGCCCCCCTCCCCAAGGGGCCGAAACAAAAAAAACTGTTCTCTACATGTATGTATAAGGGCCCAAGTCAGTGATCAAAATTTCAAGCTCAAAATTAAAAAAAATTCAGCTATTTTGTGACAAAAAACCTCACCCCAAGCCCCGCCCCCAGGCTACATTCCGAAACATTTTGGAAGGTCGTCATGACGATATCGCATACATATCAAATAAACACATAAATAAATATGTATGGGTTGCTTTCTGGTGGAGACGGGTACATAAATATTCCCCGCCTGTCACCCGAGACATGTTTGTTTTTTCACACATTTCGACCCAATTTTTTTTTATTAGGCCTAATTAAGGCAAGGCAAGGCAAGTTTATTTATAGAGCACTTTTCAACGCAGGGTAATTCAAAGTGCTTTACACAAAAAAAAAAAATGAAAGACATTAAGCATTAAAAAAGAAAAGCTAATAAAATAAACATTAAGGAAAAGTACATGGATAAAAGTTACAGTGCATTCGAAAATATGAATAGTTCAATTAAACATTACAAGAAAAAGTACATGAATACAAGTTACAGTGCAGTTTAAGATGTGAATAGTTCAAATAAAAGCAGCGACAAAAAGAAAAGTCTTCTTGCTGGATTTGAAAGTAGTCAGAGTTGCAGCGGACCTGCAGGTTTCTGGGAGTTTGTTCCAGATGTTTGGAGCATAATAACTGAACGCTGCTTCTCCATGTTTAGTTCTGACTCTGGGGACAGGAAGCTGACCAGTCCCTGAAGACCTGAGAGATCTGTCTCTAGGGACAGGAAGCTGACCAGTCCCTGAAGACCTGAGAGATCTGTCTCTAGGGACAGGAAGCTGACCAGTCCCTGAAGACCTGAGAGATCTGTCTCTAGGGACAGGAAGCTGACCAGTCCCTGAAGACCTGAGAGATCTGGCTCTGGGGACAGGAAGCTGACCAGTCCCTGAAGACCTGAGAGATCTGTCTCTAGGGACAGGAAGCTGACCAGTCCCTGAAGACCTGAGAGATCTGTCTCTAGGGACAGGAAGCTGACCAGTCCCTGAAGACCTGAGAGATCTGTCTCTGGGGACAGAAAGCTGACCAGTCCCTGAAGACCTGAGAGATCTGTCTCTGGGGACAGGAAGCTGACCAGTCCCTGAAGACCTGAGAGATCTGTCTCTGGGGACAGGAAGCTGACCAGTCCCTGAAGACCTGAGAGATCTGTCTCTGGGGACAGGAAGCTGACCAGTCCCTGAAGACCTGAGAGATCTGTCTCTGGGGACAGGAAGCTGACCAGTCCCTGAAGACCTGAGAGGTCTGTCTCTGGGGACAGGAAGCTGACCAGTCCCTGAAGACCTGAGAGATCTGTCTCTGGGGACAGGAAGCTGACCAGTCCCTGAAGACCTGAGAGATCTGTCTCTGGGGACAGGAAGCTGACCAGTCCCTGAAGACCTGAGAGATCTGTCTCTGGGGACAGGAAGCTGACCAGTCCCTGAAGACCTGAGAGATCTGTCTCTGGGGACAGAAAGCTGACCAGTCCCTGAAGACCTGAGAGATCTGTCTCTGGGGACAGGAAGCTGACCAGTCCCTGAAGACCTGAGAGATCTGTCTCTAGGGACAGGAAGCTGACCAGTCCCTGAAGACCTGAGAGATCTGTCTCTAGGGACAGGAAGCTGACCAGTCCCTGAAGACCTGAGAGATCTGTCTCTGGGGACAGAAGCTGACCAGTCCCTGAAGACCTGAGAGATCTGTCTCTGGGGACAGGAAGCTGACCAGTCCCTGAAGACCTGAGAGATCTGTCTCTGGGGACAGGAAGCTGACCAGTCCCTGAAGACCTGAGAGATCTGTCTCTGGGGACAGGAAGCTGACCAGTCCCTGAAGACCTGAGAGATCTGTCTCTGGGGACAGGAAGCTGACCAGTCCCTGAAGACCTGAGAGATCTGTCTCTGGGGACAGGAAGCTGACCAGTCCCTGAAGACCTGAGAGATCTGTCTCTGGGGACAGAAAGCTGACCAGTCCCTGAAGACCTGAGAGATCTGTCTCTGGGGACAGGAAGCTGACCAGTCCCTGAAGACCTGAGAGATCTGTCTCTGGGGACAGGAAGCTGACCAGTCCCTGAAGACCTGAGAGATCTGTCTCTGGGGACAGGAAGCTGACCAGTCCCTGAAGACCTGAGAGATCTGTCTCTGGGGACAGGAAGCTGACCAGTCCCTGAAGACCTGAGAGGTCTGTCTCTGGGGACAGGAAGCTGACCAGTCCCTGAAGACCTGAGAGATCTGTCTCCAGGGACAGGAAGCTGACCAGTCCCTGAAGACCTGAGAGATCTGTCTCTGGGGACAGGAAGCTGACCAGTCCCTGAAGACCTGAGAGATCTGTCTCTGGGGACAGGAAGCTGACCAGTCCCTGAAGACCTGAGAGATCTGTCTCTGGGGACAGGAAGCTGACCAGTCCCTGAAGACCTGAGAGATCTGTCTCTGGGGACAGGAAGCTGACCAGTCCCTGAAGACCTGAGAGATCTGTCTCTGGGGACAGGAAGCTGACCAGTCCCTGAAGACCTGAGAGATCTGTCTCTGGGGACAGAAAGCTGACCAGTCCCTGAAGACCTGAGAGATCTGTCTCTGGGGACAGGAAGCTGACCAGTCCCTGAAGACCTGAGAGATCTGTCTCTAGGGACAGGAAGCTGACCAGTCCCTGAAGACCTGAGAGATCTGTCTCTGGGGACAGGAAGCTGACCAGTCCCTGAAGACCTGAGAGATCTGTCTCTGGGGACAGGAAGCTGACCAGTCCCTGAAGACCTGAGAGATCTGTCTCTGGGGACAGAAAGCTGACCAGTCCCTGAAGACCTGAGAGATCTGTCTCTGGGGACAGGAAGCTGACCAGTCCCTGAAGACCTGAGAGATCTGTCTCTGGGGACAGGAAGCTGACCAGTCCCTGAAGACCTGAGAGATCTGTCTCTGGGGACAGGAAGCTGACCAGTCCCTGAAGACCTGAGAGATCTGTCTCTGGGGACAGGAAGCTGACCAGTCCCTGAAGACCTGAGAGGTCTGTCTCTGGGGACAGGAAGCTGACCAGTCCCTGAAGACCTGAGAGATCTGTCTCTAGGGACAGGAAGCTGACCAGTCCCTGAAGACCTGAGAGATCTGTCTCTGGGGACAGGAAGCTGACCAGTCCCTGAAGACCTGAGAGATCTGTCTCTGGGGACAGGAAGCTGACCAGTCCCTGAAGACCTGAGAGATCTGTCTCTGGGGACAGGAAGCTGACCAGTCCCTGAAGACCTGAGAGATCTGTCTCTGGGGACAGGAAGCTGACCAGTCCCTGAAGACCTGAGAGGTCTGTCTCTGGGGACAGGAAGCTGACCAGTCCCTGAAGACCTGAGAGATCTGTCTCTGGGGACAGGAAGCTGACCAGTCCCTGAAGACCTGAGAGATCTGTCTCTGGGGACAGGAAGCTGACCAGTCCCTGAAGACCTGAGAGATCTGACTCTGGGGACAGGAAGCTGACCAGTCCCTGAAGACCTGAGAGATCTGTCTCTGGGGACAGAAAGCTGACCAGTCCCTGAAGACCTGAGAGATCTGTCTCTGGGGACAGGAAGCTGACCAGTCCCTGAAGACCTGAGAGATCTGTCTCTGGGGACAGGAAGCTGACCAGTCCCTGAAGACCTGAGAGATCTGTCTCTGGGGACAGGAAGCTGACCAGTCCCTGAAGACCTGAGAGATCTGTCTCTGGGGACAGGAAGCTGACCAGTCCCTGAAGACCTGAGAGATCTGTCTCTGGGGACAGGAAGCTGACCAGTCCCTGAAGACCTGAGAGATCTGTCTCTGGGGACAGGAAGCTGACCAGTCCCTGAAGACCTGAGAGGTCTGTCTCTGGGGACAGGAAGCTGACCAGTCCCTGAAGACCTGAGAGATCTGTCTCTGGGGACAGAAAGCTGACCAGTCCCTGAAGACCTGAGAGATCTGTCTCTGGGGACAGGAAGCTGACCAGTCCCTGAAGACCTGAGAGGTCTGTCTCTGGGGACAGGAAGCTGACCAGTCCCTGAAGACCTGAGAGATCTGTCTCTAGGGACAGGAAGCTGACCAGTCCCTGAAGACCTGAGAGATCTGGCTCTGGGGACAGGAAGCTGACCAGTCCCTGAAGACCTGAGAGATCTGTCTCTAGGGACAGGAAGCTGACCAGTCCCTGAAGACCTGAGAGATCTGTCTCTGGGGACAGGAAGCTGACCAGTCCCTGAAGACCTGGGAGATCTGGATGCTTCATAGTTTAGCAGGAGGTCAGAAATGTATTCTGGGCCTAAACCATTCAGTGCTTTATAAACCAGCAGCAGTATTTAGAAATCTATTCTTTGACACACAGGAAGCCAGTGTGAAGACTTCAGAGCAGGAGTGATGTGATCCACTCTCTTAGTGTCAGTGAGGACTCGATAACGATTATTACTCGATTAATAACAAAAGATAATTAAAACCCTAATATAGAAAGAACTTTTTTTTTGAAGAGCACAAAAATGTGGTATTATGCAACCAACCTGCTTATCTCATGATTGTGTCACAATGACCAGCTTCTCTTTCTCTCCATCAACAGACAGAAGCACTCTTCCTGGACAGCCCTGCTTGAAGGAGCTGAAAAACACAACACATATGATATGCTGCTTAATACATCCAGTGGTTTGCACTCAGTAACCCTGGCCATGTCTTTATTTGTATATGTTAACTAGACATATGAATTTACCCTTCAATCTGATATACTGTTCACTGCAAACATCGCTGCTCCAACCCGCTGCTGCAGATACACGCTTTTCAGCATCAGGAGGACGCGTCCCCAGCTGACCCAGAGAGCCACGCAGGTTCTGGTCCAGGCTCTCGTCTCCTCACGCCTAGACTACTGCAGCTCCCTCCTGCTGGTCTGCCTGCATGCGCCATCCGACCTGCAGCTCATCCAGAATGCAGCGGCTCGTCTGGTCTTCAACCTTCCTACATTCTCCCACCCCACGCCGCTCCTCCGCTCCCTCCACTGGCTTCCGGTAACTGCTAGAATCCACTTCCAGACCCTGGTGCTTGCGTACCATGCTGAATGGATCTGGCCCTTCCTACATCCAGGACATGGTTAAACCGTGCACCCCAGCACGTGCACTCCGCTCTGCATCAGCCAGACGACTCGCTGCACCCTCGCTGCGAGGGGGACCCAAGTTCCCATCAGCAGAAACACGTGGGTTTGATATCCTGGCTCCAAGATGGTGGAATGAGCTCCCATTGACATCAGGACAGCAGAAAGCTTACACACCTTCCAGACTGAAGACTCATCTCTTTCGACTCCACTTCGAGCGATAGAATGACTAACAAAGAACTGCTAACAGAGCACTTATATACTAATAAAGGACTGGCTCCTCTAAAGCCAGTTGAGCAGCACTTGAAACGATTGGCTCTTTGAAACCTGATGTTCTTATATGATTCTGTTTTCCTCAAGGTTGTGTCTTCCTGGTCGAATGTACTTATTGTGAGTCGCTTTGGATAAAAGCGTCAGCTAAATGCAATGCAATGTAATGTAATGTAATATACAACACGACGACAGAGCTAGACATATCACCCGTCTGTCCCTGACAGGCGATTCTTTTGAGGGACAGGTAGAATAATGTTTACCTGTCCCATGTGACAGGTAAACAAATTATCAGAGTTTTCTGTTAAATACTATTTCTGCTACACTATAGCTAATTAAAGCAAAGCAATAGGTATATTATATTTGATATATTATCTTTGAAACATTTTGAAATGTCAGAATTATGACAATACATCATATATATCAAGACATAAATAAATATGCACAGGTTGTGGTCAGATGGAGGCAGGTAAATAAATATTCCACCCGTCGCCCGAGACAGGTACGTTTTTTCAAACATTTCGACCCCTGGACTATATTCGATGAAGTTTAACATTTGACCCCCCCCCCCCCCATCTGATACTTCCTTTTTGAGTCACCATTTATTCCCATATACTGATCTAGAACTTGCTTACAATAAATACACAGGTTATTTTATGATATGTTATTTTCAGACCTGCAAAAAAGTGAAACTTGTTTACACTGCCTTAGGGGGTGCTATAAGTTAGCTAATCTTATTTACAATGCCCAAGGAAATTTGACATCCTCATACACATGCGCACGGAATTTGTGACAGAAGAAATGACATATTATTAATTTATGTTGTTAGTAATAGTACTGACTAGATGATGTAATTAGAAATGTTGCCATTTTAACATTAATTAAGAATCCCCTCCCCCAACACAATTATGTTATTACCTATATACCTATTCACAATTCATAAAAATGTTTTATGAATTGTGAATAGGTATCCTAGAGGATAAGTAATCGAGTAAATAGGTCCCCCCCCCTCATATTTAATTTTTGGGGGAAATGACCCGGGGGGAAAGAAATTCTGAAATGTTAAATTAGTAGCATTGGGGGGGGGGGGGGAGAGAGAGACGTCTTGCACCCACCCACATTCACACCTCGTGTACCTTGCTCCCGAAGCATGTGGAAGCGAGGGGGCTGTCGAAATAGAAAATGAACAAAAATCGGAAGCTTCAGTGTTATCTGAGGAAACAACAAATCATTTTGCATCACTAACCCAGTCAGTACTATCAATACAAACATGTAGTTTTATCTGTGCACATGTGAAAGAAAAAGTCAAAATCCCTACGAAAAGCAGCCAAGTGGAAACGTAAGGAGAAGTAGGTGCTTGCCGTCTGCGCTGACCAATATGCTACGAAACTGGTCACTCGGGGTGGATGGGTCAAATCTCAATATTAATATACTCTTAGATCTATGAGCGCAACACATCCAGAATCATCTACTAGTTAAAGCATACTGTCTGCATGGTTCATTGTAGTCTGCGTAGAAGACGGTAGGGTCTATACTGTGCGTGTCGTGCAGACAATTATTCTAAATAAGACACTGATATTGAAGCATCAGCTCAGGTCCATGGTTTTGGGGGTTGATGGCGCGATGACTCGAAAACAAGCACTTAACTTAACTCAAGTTAATTACTAAATTACAACTGTATATTTACCTTTGGTGTGGACGAAGTCCACGTCCAGTCGTTCGGATATCCGCGCCATGTTTACAAATATATGTAATATTACGGAACTTGAACCGATCTGGTATCGGCTTGACTTTTGCAGATAGCGTTTTATTTATGGCCGCAACTGTTTTGCTGCTGCTCACAACCCAGCTTATGCTACTATTGGCACACCATCATTTGAAGCGCTTTTCAAAATCTTCGAAGGAATCGAATTGTTCCCCCTCCTTCAAGTCATCCATCTCGTTTTCATCCATGTTGAATTCTGGCGCGCGGGCCTCCGATCTTGCTGGCGCCAACATGAAATCTCGCGTGATTTCTCAGACGTCACCGTCCTGTATATAGCCACTCCCCTGTACTGATAGTAACAACAATACAAGGTGTCCGTATATATATATATATATATATACGTGTATATATATACATATGTATATAATACGTGTCACGATCCGATTTTATTTTGCATTAGCGTGCATTTCCTGTTTGGAAAGTGGCACTGTACTGATAGTGGTGATTTTATTTTGGAATTCTTAGCGTGCACTTCCTGTCCTGAGAGTGGAAGTCTTCAGGCAGACCCCTCTCCCTTGATCTGATGATCAACCGCACAGACCACTCCGCCACCTGTCCCTTTGACCCTACACCCAAAGTGTGTGGGGTTATACAGGCCCGCCCCGCACGCAGACTGTGTGGGGCCTCACCTCACGGAGGGAGCCTCATGCCTAATCGAAAGTTGTCAATGTTTGTAAATTGATTATAGTTTTCACAGATCTTTTTTTTATCTGTGAAAACATTTTGCGTATTTGCTTTATGTTCACACAAATATTGAGACAAATCTAACCCCATACGGGGCTGTAGGGAGACCGGAACGGGAAGGCAGAACGGAACGGGAAGGCGTAGAGACCGGGGACTGGCCGCGGTTTGGCAGGGGAGATTTGTCACATGTTCCCTGGGCGTAACCCAGACTCCACTCTGCTGCTCATCCCACAAAGGCTTGTTCCTCCCAAGGTGGCACCAGAGCCAAAGGGCTAGGGCTCTGGGTGGCACCATTGGAAAGGTGAGATAGCAGGCTTTCCAACAGTATAAGACTTATTGCAAAAAAGCGTTGTTACAACAAAGACATTATCTACCAAACGCAAACGTCCTTACTTGTCGTGTTAAGTATTTACACGAGGAATTAGCTTTGGTGTAAGTGCTGCATTCAGAGACACAGAGAGAAGAACACATTACCAAACATTAATGAAGACAGTATTTACACAAATATAATAATGTGGGGACTGAATGCAGTAAAATATAATAAAGTGACAATATTCAGCATTTAAGCGGAGAGTGGTGCTGATTCCAAAGAGGGAGATGTGCAGGTTCACACGTCAACGTAATGCATAGTGTTATTATGGGATGGATACACGTCAGTGTCACTCGACGTGTACGTAAAGACTCAGCAGACACAGTGTAGTGTTCAAAGAAGTATTTATTTGCAGCAGGCAGTTTAAACACTTCTGAAGACCGAGAGGAACAAACATTTCTCCTTTCAAGTCCACGTTTCTTTTTCCTTCAGCGCTCAAACAGGAGACGCATTTAACCGAAGCACGTCTTCAGTATGAACAGTGCGCGGAACCTGCTCTCTAATTCACTAAAGGCCTTCCGAATGGTTTCACAATCAGTCTTTACAAACAAATACAACATAGCAGAACACATCCTATAAAAAACAACATATTCTCACTTTTACAGAATACACTCCGCAGGACGGGACACCCGGTTCCTCTGGTTTTCAGTAAGACCGTAAAAAATAATAAATAACATTAAAAAAAACAGAATATTCTTCAAGTCTGGATTCGGCTTCATCGCTGATTTACTAAATCAGGCCGCACCGTGAAAACCTTCTTTTACTGAAACGGGTTGCTAAGAATGAGTTAGAACAACATAACAGATTATTGTCTTCAGTCCATTTATCGGGTCAACTCTCAGCCGCTTCTTTCAGTCATACAAACAAAAGTTAGGAGTTACTGCAAATGTAAATCAATACCGTTCGCTCTCCTTCTTGCTGCACATTAATACATGTAATAACAGCAACCGCTTTCACATTTAAATTGTTCCTTTCTTTTTAAACATAAGATAAATAAACACATATAAACACCAATCAAACAGGCAGATATAGCATTGCATGCGTTCACAGGTGAGATGTCAGCAAGCCATGTTTAACAGAAGCTAGCGTTGATGCTAACCCCTACTTTAGAAGTGCTCGGTGCGGGTTAGAACTTGTTAGACGAGGACGTTCGGACCCACAGTCGTTCAGTGCAACAGGCATCGCTGTTCTGTGGGACGATACAGCAAACACTCCTTCAGGCAACAAGAGGACGACGGACAATAAGTAAGAGTTTGAGGGCAAAAGAAAATCTTCACAAATATCGTGAATAGCGCTGCCACGAAGTCGAAGTCCTCTAATGTAGCGACTGGCCACGAAGTCGAAGTCCTCTAATGTAGCGACTGGCCACGAAGTCGAAGTCCTCTAATGTAGCGACTGGCCACGAAGTCGAAGTCCTCTAATGTAGCGACTGGCCACGAAGTCGAAGTCCTCTAATGTAGCGACTGGCCACGAAGTCGAAGTCCTCTAATGTAGCGACTGGCCACGAAGTCGAAGTCCTCTAATGTAGCGACTGGCCACGAAGTCGAAGTCCTCTAATGTAGCGACTGGCCACGAAGTCGAAGTCCTCTAATGTAGCGACTGGCCACGAAGTCGAAGTCCTCTAATGTAGCGACTGGCCACGAAGTCGAAGTCCTCTAATGTAGCGACTGGCCACGAAGTCGAAGTCCTCTAATGTAGCGACTGGCCACGAAGTCGAAGTCCTCTAATGTAGCGACTGGCCACGAAGTCGAAGTCCTCTAATGTAGCGACTGGCCACGAAGTCGAAGTCCTCTAATGCAGCGACTGGCCACGAAGTCGAAGTCCTCTAATGTAGCGACTGGCCACGAAGTCGAAGTCCTCTAATGCAGCGACTGGCCACGAAGTCGAAGTCCTCTAATGTAGCGACTGGCCACGAAGTCGAAGTCCTCTAATGTAGCCACTGGCCACGAAGTCGAAGTCCTCTAATGTAGCGACTGGCCACGAAGTCGAAGTCCTCTAATGTAGCGACTGGCCACGAAGTCGAAGTCCTCTAATGTAGCGACTGGCCACGAAGTCGAAGTCCTCTAATGTAGCGACTGGCCACGAAGTCGAAGTCCTCTAATGTAGCGACTGGCCACGAAGTCGAAGTCCTCTAATGTAGCGACTGGTCGTCTGTCCAGAGACTTAGAGTTCCTCTGACAGGATGTTCTGCTTCCCACAAACCGGTCTTCTGGATTCCTTCTTCAAATCACGTTGAGCAGCGAAGCAGGAATTGGTTTCATCAAATGATGCAACGTTTGGTTTCCTTCTCACATACACATCGTTTTAAAAGGAAGTATGTGACTCCAAACCCAGCAACTACCACGACGAGCACGATGCAGGCGCAGAGAACCAGGGTCCGCAGTGGAGGCCGACCAACTGATGGAGAGACAAGGAGACACATTCAGTAACGCGGCGATGATGACACAAATTCATTTTTTCATCAGTTTGTTCCTTTTCGTTTATTTGAAGGCGTTTTGTTTTCGCTCACCTTCAACATCCGTCTCTCGGTTTGGATCTGGAGTTGGCGAATACGTTTGTGTTTCCATCGTCAACGTGCTGTTGGCTCTGGGTTCTAAAGAAAACAAAGAACATTAGTTATTATTTACAGAACAATATCAAAGTCATTTTATTGTCAATCTTTCAGTCTGTGTGCAGAGACATCGAAATACCGTTTCACAATCCCGAATATATATATCCTACACACAAACAGACGCATGTATACGTCTTTATATATTATATTAAGAAGAAGAAGCAGCACAAATAGTTCCGCGCTAACATTACAACCAAGCATCTTGAATCTTCTCACCAACAACGAGTCGTACGACCACCTCCTTCACGCCGCCCTCTAACTTCGGGATGAAACATCGGTATTTCCCGGCGTCGGCGAGCGTCACGTTGCTGATCTTTAGCGAGATGTTTCCGACCTTCAGCTCGTCCTCGAACAGCTCCGTCCTCCCGACGAACGCCCGCAGCTTCATGTCCACTTCCTCTCTCCTCCTCCGGTACACGAAGACGTAGTCGACGCGGCTGAGGCGGTCCGAGGGGTCGGGCTTCAGGTCGGGAAGGGACCACTCCACCGTCAGATCCTCAACGTTGTAGTCGGGCGACACGGAACACGGGAGGATTACGTCATCGCCCTCAGAGGCCTCGATTGGCTGTCCTGGTCCAATCACACGACGCCCTGAAAAACACAGAGGGGAAATATAAACCTGAGTGTCCTTCCAGCGTGAGAGCAGCATGCTAACAAAACCTTAGGAATTGTATCGTTTAAAAAAATGCCGCTTTCTGGGGTGTTCCCTCTCCTGTGTCGTTTACAGGTTTGTGTGCATGTAAATGGTCTGCAAAGGCTAAAACCCCGAAGTTAAGGAACATGGTGACATCACATCGTAACACGCGTGCTCCTATTGGTCAGCGTCTGACCAATCACTATCCGAAACACAGAGGGGAAATATAAACCTTAAAAAATAGGAGTCAAGTCGTATTTTTGATTAACTATAATCTTGCTGCTAAATACAGCGGGGCAAGGATGAAGTATCTCTGGAGGCAGCATCTCCCTGGTCCAATGGGATCGCTCCAGATCATGTTCATATTTAAGAAGCAGAACAAACCCATTGGTTGATTTCTGGTCACAAAACTCCGTGATAGCACGAGTTGAGTCTGGACCGTGTTGTGTTGGCAGACTGCGAGGCTGTGGCTCAGCGGCTGATCTTCCCGCCAGTTTAACCGTCCTGCTTATCAGATAACTTGTTGGACGGGCTCCAACGGTTTAAGTTTGAAAATAAACACTACTTCAGGTCTGATTATTGTTAACCCCCCCTCAGGGAAAGAAATGATCTCTTGAAATCAGTCTAGAATAGTCTAGACTGATTTCTGCTGTGAGTCAGATATTGAATCAGCCTGGAGACGAGTCATATATTATTACACCCACGAGTACTTTTACTCTTTGTACTTTTTCATGAAGATACTTAAATACTTTTACTTCAGTACCACTCTCAATGAGTGAGGACTTTTACTTATTATAGGCTCTGGTATGTATTTACTGTTAGCATAATAACATAGAAATAACATCACATCAACAAAATTAGGAGATAGTATTACAATGACAACGTGACACGTCATCACGCACCGACATATTTTCCCCGTGAGCCACGCTTTGAACACGCGGGTTCATTCAAAATAGAAAGGAGCGGTTAGAGTCGATAAGAGAAACTTAAAATGATATAACAAATTAACTCATAAAACATGTAACTGTCCGTTCCCCACTCACAGACGCTGTTGGACCGGAGTTTAACGACATATGTAGTTTGTGTGGTCTTTAAAAGTTATCTTCTGACAGCCGTTTGAATGAATACAAAGCGAAACAACAAACGGAGCTTACCTTTATGCTCTGTGTGAGCTGCCGTGAAGCTCCAGAGAGCCAAAGAGAAGCCCAGCACGAAAACCCCGAGGTGAACCATAAAAACTCTCTGTTTAAAGTCTCAAAGTAGCTCCACTGCCTCTCAATGTATGAATGAATGAATGACTGATTAATGTATTTCCACTACGTCTTTATATCAGGTCACCGCGTCACTGGCTGCGTCACTGTGTCACCGCGTCACCGCTCCCCCGCCCTGCAGGTTCCGCTTGCTTTCCAAACCGCTCCCTAATCATAATACAACACAAAGGTGCTTTGTTAGCATGGTACACATACATGTTCATTCCATTCGCGTCATGTTTACAACTCTATGGTTACCTCATATTTGTTTTACTTACATATACCTCTAGTCTAGAAAACGGGTCCATTTTATTATAATAAATTATAAATATGTTGTATGGGACTGTTTCAATAACTAAGGAGCTTATAACATCAGAAGTATTTATTAACACTGCTGAGGGACCCTGGAGTTCACTCTGTAGGAGGGGGAGTGGGCAGGGGGCGGTTTGGAATGGGGTTAGTGAGCCTCGCTGAGAGCAGAACCTCCGGGTACTTTCACTCTCTACGTCATGGGAAAAAACCTAAACTGGGGTTTCGCTGATCATCACATCAAATAACTAATAATACTTTGCCCTTTTCTTTCTTCTAGAAGGATCCCAACTACGATGCTCACTCAGCAACAATTAAACTATGTAATTTGAAATCAATGATCGGTTTCGTTAAATCCGGTTTCACTACAACAATAAACATGATACAAAAGCTATATTACAATCAATATCTTAAATCCTACCACAATAAATTGAACAAAAGATGATTACAAATATATATATATTTTTTTACTGTTAAATAAAAAGGTATATTTTATCTTTTTTTCATTCTTAATATATAAAAAGATAAAATATACCTTTTTATTTAACAGTAAAAATGAGAAAATATGAATATTACAATGTGATGTTTTATAATGAAGATGCAAATGAAGAAAATCAGATTATCCTCTCGCGAAGATAAACATTTCTGTGTTTCTTCTTTTCTATAAATGCAAAACAACTACAGGCTGTGACATGTTTCACACGTATGTGAGGCGAGAGAGAAGCAGGAAGCTGCTGCCTCTCAACACAACTGTGACTGTATGATGAGTCAGCCAGTCAGCATGCAGCTCACCGCACTGTGCACGGTGCTCGGTGAGTAGACTATATATCATTACAGTAACACTATCTATTCTATTTATTATCAGAGTGTCAAGGAATCTGCTTTGGAATTAAGCTGTACAAAAAGAGCAAATATAGAGCTATTTTAAACATCTACTTGTATAAAGTTAAAACAATTAATTGAATATTTACAATAAATACACAAAATACAATATAATTAAAGGAATAATATGTACATTTTCGCCAATTCATGCATTTTACAAGCAGCGTAAAGTCGCTTGCACGATTGTATTTCTTTATTTCTTTGTCTTAAGTATGCATATTTGAATCTTGAATAACATCTACGTTAAGTGTTGTTATTTATTTCTCTTATTTAAAAGCTTCATGAAACGTTCTGCTGCATCTTCACAGCGGAAACTAAAAGAGGGAATAATCTGTAACGAATAATACTCAAAGTGATCAGCAATCAACAGAAACGCTTTGATCCAATGAAGTCTTTACGCAGCTCTACCTGTAGCTTTGATAAACTACTGTTCACACTTTCCTCATGCGGTTCCATTTGTTTGCATCACCTCAGAGAATTGTAGACGCAGCTTTGTCTTCAAATCTTGTTGCGGCTTCAGGCCAACAGGAAAGCAGCTAAATGCATCTGAAGCTGCAGATCTGGCTGATTTCAGACCGAGAGGGAATTGTGTTGTAATAAATAGAGAATGCACTAAACACAATTATCTTCACATTGACCCTGACAGTGAACGCAGAGGTTTGTTTCTGATCACATGGACGCCTCGCTTATCGCTCGAATGAGATCGGTTGTGAAACAAAAAGAAAGACCTTGTGAGGACGGTTATCGAACGTCTATATTTAGTTTTTCTGCAAAACGGTTTTCTGGTGAGGTGTAATTACAATTTTAAAATGTCTTTTTTCTTTCCTTGCAGCCACTCTGAGAGTCCTGCCCAACAGGTCCCAGTTCTTTCAGTACGAGTCTGTCTCTTTTCGCTGTGAGGGAAACTCCTCTGAGTGGAAAGTGAAGAGGAACATATCCAGAAACACAAATGAAGAGTGTTTGAATGACTCAGACAAACACAATCTCTACCACTGTGTTATTGGGGACCTTTACAGCTTTGACTCTGGGGTGTACTGGTGTGAGTCTGAGGCAGGAAGGTGCAGCAACAGCGTCAGCATCACTGTGTCCGGTGGGTTTCAACAACAACAGTTTGAACATGCTAATTCATCAGCATTGGTGGAACGTTCAGGTGCTGCTAACAACCTGTTTCTGTGCTTTTCTGACATGCAACTTCTTGTTACAGCAGGGTTTGCTTTAAGGTGGTGGACAAGCTGCTTACACAGTGTTGAACATGTTTTCGTCTTAAAACTTTAACATTTTCAATTCATAAAAGTTAATTGTAAGATTTGTCTTCAGCGTTCAGTTGTAGTTCTGTTTTCGCCCTCTAGTGTACCTTCTGGGTTCCGAAATAACAAGATGGCAATGGCTAAAGACTAAGGGAGGCCAAAAACTGTCGAAAAACCAAGTAGGCAACGTCCAAAAAACAAAGATGGCAACGGCTAAAAACCATGATGCTGATGGCCAAAGACAGAGACGGCCAAAACCCATTGAAACCAATATAGGGACTCCCAAATGGCGAAGGCCAAAAACTAGGATAGAAAAACATTCGGCGCCAAAAACAAAGATTATGAGGTCCACAAACGGCAAAAACCATGATGGCCGAAACCATGATGTTGACGAACAAAAACAACCACAAAACCGAGTAGGCCAAAAACGATTGAAATGCAAGGCGTGGACACCCAATGGGGATGGCCAAAGACAAAGATGGCAACAGCCAAAAGCAGTTAAAAACAAAGATTATGATGGTCAAAAAACACCGGATGCTTTAAAGCCAGAATCCACAAACCAACAGGTGATGCCACGGTGGCTAAATCCATTAAACAACCTTTGGATAGGACACGGAACCTCGAGTTGTCTTGTTTGGTTACTTCACATGTTTCTGTCTGCAGCTGGCTCTGTGATCCTGGAGAGCCCTCTCCTCCCTGTGATGGAGGGAGAATCTGTGACCCTGATCTGCAGAAACCAGACCTCGACCCTGTCAGCTGACTTCTATAAAGATGGCCGCCTCACCAGGAGCAGCTCTTCAGGAAACATCACCATCCGCAGGGTTTCTAAATCTGATGAAGGACTCTACAAGTGTATCATCTCTGACGGTGGACAATCACCAGACAGCTGGCTGGCGGTCAGAGGTGAGATCGGCCTCAAAGGGCCAGAACACATCTTCGACTATCTCTGATCCCCTCATTTTAATGCTTGTCCTTGGCCTGTGAAACGCCTTTACACAACATGTCAGGGATATCGGGCCAGTAATTATTCTGTTATCCTGCTAAACTGGCATTTTCTCTATAATCTGTACCCTGTGTCCTTTTGTGTCCTTTTGTGTCCTTTTGTAGTCCACTTCCTGTTGTTTGTCTTGTCTTACCCCGGCTGATACTTCACTAAATCCACTGTTTTAACTTGTAAGGTAAAATTGTAAATGTAAATTGTAAATCTGTAACCCTGTAAGGTGTCCTTGGGTGTTTTGAAAGGCGCCCCCCAAAATAAATGTATTATTATTATTTTTAAACATTTATTGTAAAGCACTCAGAAATGGTGTATACTTTCAGTTTCTGCATGAGGCCAACCTGTGGTGTTTCTGTTTAGCAGCAGAGCGTCAGGAGTCGCCTGCCCCCCCCCCTGTTCTGGTTGTACTTCCTGTGTGTGGCGTGTGCCTCGCGCTGGGCTCTCTGATGCTGCTTGGCCTCTGGAGGAACCGCAAAGGTCGGCCTGCATCTCCAGAAAACAACATGTTGCATTCTTCCGTTTCAGCTTTACTTTGATATGAGGAGGTTTCACGAACACTTTACTGCGGGGAAACTCCTTCACGTGGTTATGAAGTAAATACATCCAAACAACTTTAAAGAGTCCTCTCCTGCTGATGTTCAGGTGTATATCAGTATGTAGCGTCTCTACTTTAAAGAGTCCTCTCCTGCTGATGTTCAGGTGTATATCAGTAGTGTCTCTACTTTAAAGAGTCCTCTCCTGCTGATGTTCAGGTGTATATCAGTATGTAGAGTCTCTACTTTAAAGAGTCCTCTCCTGCTGATGTTCAGGTGTATATCAGTATGTAGTGTCTCTACTTTAAAGAGTCCTCTCCTGCTGATGTTCAGGTGTATATCAGTATGTAGAGTCTCTACTTTAAAGAGTCCTCTCCTGCTGATGTTCAGGTGTATATCAGTATGTAGTGTCTCTACTTTAAAGAGTCCTCTCCTGCTGATGTTCAGGTGTATATCAGTGTGTAGTGTCTCTACTTTAAAGAGTCCTCTCCTGCTGATGTTCAGGTGTATATCAGTATGTAGTGACTCTACTTTAAAGAGTCCTCTCCTGCTGATGTTCAGGTGTATATCGGTATGTAGTGTCTCTACTTTAAAGAGTCCTCTCCTGCTGATGTTCAGGTGTATATCAGTATGTAGTGACTCTACTTTAAAGAGTCCTCTCCTGCTGATGTTCAGGTGTATATCAGTATGTAGTGTGTCTACTTTAAAGAGTCCTCTCCTGCTGATGTTCAGGTGTATATCAGTATGTAGTGTCTCTACTTTAAAGAGTCCTCTCCTGCTGATGTTCAGGTGTATATCAGTATGTAGTGTGTCTACTTTAAAGAGTCCTCTCCTGCTGATGTTCAGGTGTATATCAGTATGTAGTGTCTCTACTTTAAAGAGTCCTCTCCTGATGATGTTCAGGTGTATATCAGTATGTAGTGTCTCTACTTTAAAGAGTCCTCTCCTGCTGATGTTCAGGTGTATATCAGTATGTAGAGTCTCTACTTTAAAGAGTCCTCTCCTGCTGATGTTCAGGTGTATATCAGCATGTAGTGTCTCTACTTTAAAGAGTCCTCTCCTGCTGATGTTCAGGTGTATATCAGTATGTAGTGTCTCTACTTTAAAGAGTCCTCTCCTGCTGATGTTCAGGTGTATATCACTATGTAGTGTCTCTACTTTAAAGAGTCCTCTCCTGCTGATGTTCAGGTGTATATCAGTATGTAGTGTCTCTACTTTAAAGAGTCCTCTCCTGCTGATGTTCAGGTGTATATCAGTATGTAGTGTCTCTACTTTAAAGAGTCCTCTCCTGCTGATGTTCAGGTGTATATCAGTATGTAGTGTCTCTACTTTAAAGAGTTCTCTCCTGCTGATGTTCAGGTGTATATCAGTATGTAGTGTCTCTACTTTAAAGAGTCCTCTCCTGCTGATGTTCAGGTGTATATCAGTATGTAGTGTCTCTACTTTAAAGAGTCCTCTCCTGCTGATGTTCAGGTGTATATCAGTATGTAGTGTCTCTACTTTAAAGAGTCCTCTCCTGCTGATGTTCAGGTGTATATCAGTATGTAGTGTCTCTACTTTAAAGAGTCCTCTCCTGCTGATGTTCAGGTGTATATCAGTGTGTAGTGTCTCTACTTTAAAGAGTCCTCTCCTGCTGATGTTCAGGTGTATATCACTATGTAGTGTCTCTACTTTAAAGAGTCCTCTCCGGCTGATGTTCACGTACAATGTGTTGGAGCGCTAGCCAAGAGAAGCGCGAGTGTTACATAGTGATGTCACTGCAAGTTAAAAGTTAAATTCAGCTTGTTGGTGTTTCAGGTGAAGATGAAGCAGATGTTGATTACACCAATGTCACCGTCACACAGGAAGGGCTGCCAATCAGGATCAGAGGTATTCTACTTTTAACTTCCTTATTTTAAATCGTACATCTATCTTACAGATACAGATAAAGCGATAATATGTTTAGCATGAAACCCGAGCGAACCTGAAACAACGATACAGAATATCATCTTTTTGTTATTTCTGGGATAAAATATTTGAAAACCCTCAAATGTTGAAGATTTGCTGCTTTTTCCTTCCATTTGTTTTATTAATACAGAATACTCTTATTTCATTTAGGACACTTGTTGAATACTTTAAATTAAGTGCCAATAAGAGTATTTTCCAGCGTATAGTATTAGTACTATTACTGAAATAAATGATCTAACTGTTCCTACACTATTGACATAATAATTACATCATGAAACAGAGCATAATGTCACGTGATAGAAACTTCTCTCTGTTTCGCGTGTCTGTCGTTTTAAGAAGAAGCCCCGCCCCCTCACAGTTTCCTACGCTCCTATTGGTTCACACTTGGATATCACTATGGTAACATTAATGCAAAAACAGTTGGCTGGAAACCAAAGTTCCACCGTTAAGATCATGAACTCAATGAACTACAATAACCAAGGTTACCTTTCTGTTTGTGTTTGGATTAGAGTTGAGACATGAGACACACATGTAGATACAACATGGAAACATACGTGTACATATAATGACTTTAAAACAAACCTTGTGTAGTGTGTTAAAGCGGGACACAATCTGACGGACACCACGTACTGTATAGGTGCAATAGGGAAAGTGCTGGACCTGTATGTTTCTTCTTTCTCTGCCATGTGATCTGTGATCTGTATCTGACTGGTTGACCTGAATGTTTTACGTGTATTATCTCGATGCCCAAGACACATGTCTCCTAAGCGAGACAATAAAGCTCTGTCTTACTACAGGTGAATAGGGTACACAATGCAACTAGCAGATATCACCATAAACCCCCCCCCCACTTCATTACTGACATTAACACAATTATGTTTTGTTTTCTTCCATAATAAGACATGCTACAGATAAAGTTTAATGAACCGTTACGTTTAAATATGCAAATGTGGAATTACTTCATGAAATATGGCATATTTTCATATATTCTAATGTAAACGTTGCTTACAGCCTGATTTAAAATTCATTTTGTATTTAATAATGTGGTTTAATAGCTTTCAAATTACTATTATTAGAATTGTTTTAATACAGGGGTGTCAAACTCAATTTAATCGCGGGCCACATCAGCATTATGGCTGCACTCAAAGGGCCGGTTGTAACTTATATATAAATATATATATAAAATAATGTATTATTTATTTTTACATTATTGCCTCTGCATTGGATTATTATCTGATGGGTAGCAACTTCATGATTAACTACGTCTGAAATCAGAAGCCTAGGGCAAATAATTGCAATTCTCTTCAGTGAGAATGTCACAAAATGATTTAAAAAGAAAAGCTGAAAAAAAACAAAAAAAACAGTGACATTTAAAAAAAAAAGTAACATTTAAAAAAAAGAGTCAAATTCTGAGAAAAAAGTCTAATTTGAGGTGCATTCTGGGACATGTAGTTTATGGGCAACGTGCTTCTGTAAATCGTCATCTAACCGTATCATAAACATATTATATTCTTTGCAAGCTCTTGTGGGGCCGCATGAAATGAAGTCGCGGGCCGGATTTGGCCCCCGGGCCTTGAGTTTGACACCCCTGTTTTAATATATATTGAATTATATATTTTTTTACTTCTTTTTAAAAAAATTATTATTTATTTGTAAGTTATAGAAGGTAAAAGCAGCCTTTCCCTGCACTGATTTTAAATCCTCCATTGTGTGCATTATCTCACTTACATCACGGTGATGCTGCACAGACTGCCATTCGATTGAATGCACATGAAAAGTTTCAAAGTATTCGTAAAATCTCTCATTTCCTCTTTTAAACCAAACCGATACCACTTTTCTTTTAGTCCCAACCAAAAGGGGACCCCCCACCCACCTCTCTGTTTCCTGTTAGCGTGAAAACATTATGTTTAAATTAAGTTTCAAACTGTTTATTATTATATAAAATAAATGTAAAGTTAAAGATCTTCTGAAAGGCCTCGAGGTGCAGGGGAGTAGTGTTTCTATTATTGTGTCCCCCTAATGACAGCTGTTCAATAGTCTTTATGTGTTTCCTGTGTAGACGCTGACACGGCATCCACCTACTCCACAGTGAGAACCTGACAGGAACTACAGCTGCAGCCGTTTGAAAATAATTATTCTACAGACATGTTGTAAAAAAAAAACCTGTTCACTTTGTTTGTTTGTCAAATATATTTTAAGTCGATGTGATTTCTTTGTCTTCTTACATCCTGGGATCATTTTAACATGTTATTCTTTAGAGTTTTGTATTCATTTGAAACTAGAAATGAAATAAATGTAAAACAACAAAAAGGCGATGTAAAACAACCTGACATTTTTTTTAAATTTATTTATGTGTTTATTCCACACATGGCAGTTATTTTAAAACACAACATGTTCACTTATACTGTTTTGTTTTGTTTTTTATGGTGGAAAGGAGCAGGGAGAAGAACATCTTATCTGACCTGCCCCTTCTTAAATACCCACAAAAGGTGCGACATAAGTTACAAAATAACCTAAAAGAGAAGCAAAAGTACCGAGAAAAGTCGATATGCAAACGTCATAAAAAGGGGCATGGTAACAAAATGACCAAAAAGGGCCAAAAGCGTACGTAGAAGAGACCAGAGAAAACTACAAAGAGACGAAAAATGACTGAAGAAATGCAAAATAAACAGAAACATCAACAGCAGCCAAATGCATCACGGATAACACAGGAACACAGCGTCAGAAACTTTATGACACAAATCTCAGCAAGGAGGCGTTTGTTTATGTTTCTGTCGGCTGGTTCTCACAACTCTTAGAAGTGAATCATCAAGTTGTCTATTTTTAGCAACGCAATACATTTTTGTTTCCTTTTATAGCTGACAAGCACGTGTTTCCTCATTCCTCTTTCCCTGCTTGATGGACGTCATCCAGAGAATTCCTTCCAGCACACACCTTAGCACCGAAGACGATAAATACTAAGGATAAATATGTATTTATAGCTCCGGGATACAATATGTGTCAACAATAGTTACAATACAGTAAATAGATGCACCGTCACTTCCTGTCAGCTGCATTTAAAACATTACATTTGTGATGTTTGAAAGTCCGTAAAAAATACCCCACAATTCTGATTAGGGTTAGGGTTCAAGTCCCGGAAAGACCAAGTGCTACCGAGGTGTCCCTGAGCAAGGCAGCGTTCCCCCACTGTTCCTAACACTAGGAATGGATCAAATGTAGAATGTACATTTCCCCTCTGCCATTAAGGGTTCCTTCTTCTTCTGATTAAACCTATGGATTAAACCCGTTTCTCTTGTTGTTTTACATGAACCCATCGGGAAACCACGTGTAGAACACTGACACCTACTGGCCAGTTATTGGCATTACAGTCTCTTAGAATAATAAATATACAAAATATGTATAATTAATACATTATATATTAAAGCAATTAAATGAAATACAACTAAATAAAATACGCAAAATATAAAAGTGCATACGGTAATATCCTAATGAATATTAAAAAAAACGTCTATTAAGTTTTCTATTAACATACGTGTTATTGCACATCAGGGGTATTCCAGTGTGCTCTGTCAGTAAACACAAATAGAATAATTAAAACGTTTCGTCATTCAGAAGTCATTCAGCCCAATTAAAAAAAAAACAAGTAGTATTGTGCAGACATGTGCAAATGTTCATAACAAATCAGTGTATGTTAATGTAGCGCGTAGTGTCAATAGGAGGGGCGAATATTGACAGTGTTTTCTGATCCAAGTCCTGGATCAAACTGGACTGAAGTTTTTACCTGAGAAGGAATCTGTCGCTGCTGTAAGGAGACAAAACACAACTTTATAAAGAAAATGAAAACTCAACAATACTTTGTATGATCTTCTGTCCCCTGAAAAGCTGCTGAATTCAACATAATAACATTATTATTATTATTATTATTAATAATTATTATTATTATTATAATAACAACGTGTTACCGAGGTAACTCACCTGTGACGTTGAGCCAGCATCCTGCAGCCTTCCTCCCATCAGGAGTGAGCAGTCACAGTGAATTGCATTATGTAGTAAGCCTCAAACAGAGCATTTACATATTAAATACTGCAAAAAGCATAATACTTGTTACCAATCCAGACTTATTTTGTAAAAATCATTATTGTTTGTGTTTAACATAAATGTATTACATCAAAATTAGTTTTCTGATAAATCACTCCCCGACGAGCCCCTCGGTCTCTTGTTTCATTATGCTCCGATGGTTCAGACCATTTCAATTGTCCCTGGGGCTTGAATAACTCGGCTCCAGGGACATCGTACGTCATTGTTGTTTCTTTTCCTACAAAGACATTTGGTGAGCAAGAAGACAGCGGCAGAGAGAGACAGTAGAGTTAGTGTAACTGCCAGTCCAACGTAGATCCAGATGTATCTGTGTCTCTCTGGTTGAGGACTCCCTGGTTGAGGACTCCCTGGTTGAGGACTCTCTGGTTGAGGACTCCCTGGTTGAGGACTCTCTGGTTGAGGACTCCCTGGTTGAGGACTCCCTGGTTGAGGACTCCCTGGTTGAGGACTCTCTGGTTGAGGACTCTCTAGTTGAGGACTCTCTGGTTGAGGACTCCCTGGTTGAGGACTCTCTGGTTGAGGACTCCCTGGTTGAGGACTCTCTGGTTGAGGACTCTCTGGTTGAGGACTCTCTGGTTGAGGACTCTCTGGTTGAGGACTCCCTGGTTGAGGACTCTCTGGTTGAGGACTCCCTGGTTGAGGACTCCCTGGTTGAGGACTCTCTGGTTGAGGACTCTCTAGTTGAGGACTCTCTGTTGGTCTCTGAGTTTGGATCTCAGCAGCAGCTGTGGCAAAGACACAGTTAGTAACATCATGTTGACATGGAGAAGACCTTTTTTTAGTGAAAATAAAGACTAAATATGATCCTAATCTGCATCAGAGGTTGCAATGACTTTGCATCTTTGTTGACCATGAGACTAGATCTACTAGAGTCTGCACATTAAAGGAGAAGTTTGACTGTAAATGCAGCACTAATACTGAGGCTACTCACCAGAGACGCTGAGCCGGCATCTCCTAGAGTTAGTCCCATCAGGAGTGACGAGTATGGCACACACATAAAACCCAGAGTCACTGGTCCTGAGTCTGGAGACATGAAGTGTGAGACGTCCTTCTGTGAGGACGTCTTTGTCCCACTGGACTCGTCCCGAAAACTGAGAATCCTGAGACACTCGGGATTCAACTCCTTCACGTAGTTTAAACAGGACGTAGCGTCTGTCATCAACATACAGGTAACAGAGGGTAGAAATGGATCTGAGGGAAGTGTCTGTTCTGGGGCTGAAGGTCCACTCCAGGGTGATGTCCTCTGCCTGATAGGAAGCCTGAGTCACATTCACTACAAATGTTCCTGTGGAGGAGACACAGAGGGACTCTTTAAACTGCAGCTATGTTCCTGTGGAGGAGACACAGAGGGACTCTTTAAACTGCAGCTATGTTTCTGTGGAGGAGACAGAGGGACTCTTTAAACTGCAGCTATATGTTCATGTGGAGGAGACACAGAGGGACTCTTTAAACTGCAGCTATGTTCCTGTGGAGGAGACACAGTGGGACTCTTTAAACTGCAGCTATGTTCCTGTGGAGGAGACACAGAGGGACTCTTTAAACTGCAGCTATGTTTCTGTGGAGGAGACAGAGGGACTCTTTAAACTGCAGCTATGTTCATGTGGAGGAGACACAGAGGGACTCTTTAAACTGCAGATACGTTCCTGTGGAGGAGACACAGAGGGACTCTTTAAACTGCAGCTATGTTCCTGTGGAGGAGAGACAGAGGGACTCTTTAAACTGCAGCTATGTTTCTATGGAGGAGACACAGAGGGACTCTTTAAACTGCAGCTATGTTCCTGTGGAGGAGACACAGAGGGACTATTTAAACTGCAGATATGTTTCTATGGAGGAGACACAGAGGGACTCTTTAAACTGCAGCTATGTTTCTGTGGAGGAGACACAGAGGGACTCTTTAAACTGCAGATACGTTCCTGTGGAGGAGACACAGAGGGACTCTTTAAACTGCAGCTATGTTCCTGTGGAGGAGAGACAGAGGGACTATTTAAACTGCAGATATGTTTCTATGGAGGAGACACAGAGGGACTCTTTAAACTGCAGCTATGTTTCTGTGGAGGAGACACAGAGGGACTCTTTAAACTGCAGCTATGTTCCTGTGGAGGAGACACAGAGAGACTCTTTAAACTGGCTGGTTCTCACAACTTTTAGAAGTGAATCATCGAGTTGTCTATTTTTAGCAACTCTGTATTCTAGTTCCCTTTTACAGCTGATAAACAGGTATGTCCTCATTCCTCTTCACTGCTTTCCAACACACACCTTAGCACCAAAGACGATAAAAACTAAGGAGAAAACTGTGTTAAATATGTATTTATATCTCCAGGATATACAATATGTGTCAAGAACAGTTAAAATACAGTACATGTTACAGTAAATAGATGTACGGTCAGCTGCATTTCAAACATTACATTTGTGATGTTTTAAAGTCCCTAAAAAGATACCCCAACACTCTGATTAGGGACTTGGCTTCGGAACTGGAAGGTTACCGGCTCAAGTCCTGGAAAGAGCAAGTGCTACCGAGGTGTCCCTGAGCAAGGCAGCGTTCCTTACCTACACTGCTCCTAACAGTAGGATGGGCAAAATGTAGAACGATTACACCGGTTTCTCTTGTTGTTTTACGTGAACTAATTTGAAATCCACGTGTAGAACAATGACACCTACTGGCCAGTTATTAGTATTACAGTCTCCTAGAATAATACATATAACAAATATTAAAGCAATTCAATGAAATACAACTAAATAAAATAAGCGAAATATAAAAGAAGTACATAAGGTGATATCCTAATAAATATTACCATTTTTTTGTATTAAGTTTTATATTAACATACATCAGAGCACATCAGGGGTATTCCAGTGCGCTCTATTAGTAAACAAAAATAGAATAATTAAACAGTTTCATCATTTAGGATTACTTCTTCCAAGTCATTCAGCCCTAATATGTAAAAAACTGTTGAATTGTGCAGATATGTGCAAATGTTCATAGTAAATAAGTGTATGTGTCAACGGGAGGCGGCAATATTGACAGTGTTTTCTGATCCAAGTCCTGGGGCCTGTACTACGAAGCCGGTTCAACCTAACCTGATATGTTGGAGTTAGCCGGTTGGCCTAATCCAAAACACACGCGCTCTCGCTAAGCGGTCCTACGACGCGGGTTATCAAGTGGATCGCTCAAGCCAGCCGTGTCCTATCTAGTTAGGTGCGCGTTCACATGAAAGGGGTGGTATCTGGAGCATTCGACCAATCACAAACATGGAGAAGCGCACTGACAGCACAGCGTCATACTTCCTGAATGAAAAGTGAACTCTAATATTAGACATATGAAGAAGATAAACTTTAAACATCCATGACTTAAACACTTGATCAGGCTCAAAGCCTCAGAGCTGCACCTGCAAGGTGAATACAGCTGGAACAGAACAAGTGTTTGAATGCGTCCATTAACAGGTTCATGATATCACGGCCCGTCTAACACACCGTCTGACTCTCATTACCTCTGACTCCAGAGTTTCCTCAACTTAACGTGTTGCTAAAATAATACTTCTGCATCCAGTCTGTGACGCTGTGAGTGCTGCACGGCCAGACACGCTCAGTGACTCAGATCAGGAGATATATGATACATTATGAAGTGATATGCCGCGGACTGTACTTAATGTACTCTGATCTGGTTACTTATGTTGTGGCCGATATTTAAGTGCTTTCTTAACGCTAATGTTATAACAGTCAGACTGCTCTGAAGATGGAGGTGATATTCTATTAATGTTCACGTTCACACAGTCGGTGATTTCTGCCGGCCGTCTTTCCTGCAACGGCAGCTTTTCTGTATTTCCTTTCTCCTGTAATATGACTTGATCGCTTTAAACTCCGCACACTGAGCTCTGATTGGTCAGCAGGCGGTGCTTTCACTGAGTTGAGCTCTTAGCCTGCAACCTAACCTGGTTCCGACCAGGTTAGCCGCTAAGCATAAGTTACCATGGAGATCTAGCCTGCTAAAAAGAGAACCAGCTTCGTCGGACCGGAAAGCCGGAGTTTTCCCTGAATTTAGCCGCTAAGCGAACATCCGGCTTCGTAGTATACCCCCCTGGACTGAAGTTTTTCCCTGAGAAGGAATCCTTTTTGTCAGAGACTTGTGCTCTAAAGAGGTTGCAGGCGCCGAAATAAACAAAAAGAAAGCAGAGTCGATACTGTCAGTCCCTGTGCAACGTAGAGGCCAATCCTTCCCAGACTACCTGTGCTTGGGGTCTCTGGTCCCTGCAGACCTCTCGCTGCTGCAAGGAAACAGAAACAACTTAAAAAATATCATTTTAAAATCACAATACTTCAGAATGACACAAGGAGCAGTAACACATGTCTGACACTAGGTGGGGCCAAATATCAACAGTATATTTTCTCTGAACTGAACCAGAAAACACTTTCTGCACTGTGGTCAGTGAACACAGCCGGTGTTATGCAGTTATTGCTCTTAAGTATAAGGTGGGTGTGTAATTTATTTCAGAAACACTTGTTGTTATATTCCATGGAATGCTCTGAACATCCCGATAGCAATGAATATCTGAAGTGCTTTGACAATAAATACATAAAAATATTTCATCTGTTGAAGCCGTGGCGCTGTAAGAAGCACGACCAATCATCTGAGCCGGCTAAAGTAACTGGACGGCCTACCTGCCTGTCAGCCTTCCATCTGGGCACACACTGATCTCGTGCCCTCATTGGTCATGTGCGCGTCCGTGTGTTGGAGGAGGGGCTCTGTGAGGAAGTCTGAAGGAAGGGGCAGATCTTTTCCGGTTGTGTACTTTCAAATTCTAGCGCACTCGAGCTGGTTTCTCCATTCTTACCTACCCCACCTTTAAGTAGGCTACAATGAAAAATCAATACAAATGTATTTATAGACCTATAGAAGTTAAAATGTGCACATTTCAATACAACAAAAAACACGATAAAACATCAAATACAATTCTAACACAAATTCAAATAAAAAAATACAATTAAAAATAACACATTAAAGGTGGGGTAGGTAAGTTTGAGAAACCGGCTCGAGATACACTTGTTGTTATATTCCATGGAATGCTCTCAACATCCCGATAGCAATGAATATCTGAAGTGCTTTGACAAAAAATACATAAAAAAATGTCATCTGTAGAAGCCGTGATACTGTAAAAAGTACAGATGGCCTACCTGCCTGTCAGCCTTCCATCAGGGCACAGACTTATCCCGTGCCCTCATTGGTCACGTGCGCGTTCGTGTGTGTTGGGGGAGGGGCTCTGTGAGGAAGTGGCAGATTTTCTCCGGTTGTGTATTTTCAAATTCTAGCTTCTCAAACTTACCTACCCCACCTTTAATAATCATGAGAAGATATGAATATTACAATAAATACATTGATGTATAATAACAAAGATGCAAATACTGAAACCATATTATCCTTGTGCAAAGATAAAAATATTTTTTACAACACAACTACAGATCAAATGGAGGCTGTGACAGATTTCACACGTATGTGAGGCGAGAGAGAAGCAGGAAGCTGCCGCCTCTCAATCTGTGACTGTATGAGAGTCAGCCAGTCAGCATGCAGCTCACCGCACTGTGCACGGTGCTCGGTGAGTAGACTATATATCATTACAGTAACACTATCTATTCTATTTATTATCAGAGTCAGGAATGGTGCATAATTAAGCGCAGTTAGTAAATGTACTCTCCCATAAAATGATATTCCATAAATCAACAGATATGATCTTTTGCATCAGAGCCTACTGTTCACATGGTTGTGCATCTCAACCTTTGCTTTACTACATCCATCTCCCCAGTGGTTAATGGCATCTCGAGGCATTCTGCGTAGCTGCTGCACCCTCACTTCTCTTGGGATAAATGCAGCATTATCTCATCTTAATATTGCACACACTACAGGTTACTTTTTGCACCAAAGAAAAGAGGCTTTTATCTGACCGTAAGGGGGACAGCAGAGAAGACAACTGTTATTTGCAAGACAAAGACTCATGAACCAATTTCCCTCCACAGCCAGATATTCTTCGTTGTTTGAAGAAGTTTATCTTGTTGTGGTTTCACAGACAGATAGGGGACATGCTCATCATTTCCACTGCTATCTTTGTCACATTTGCATTCGCAGTAAGATATGTACATCGCTTTGGTAGTAGAGAATAACTACGTCACCAAGTGCTCCAGTGCCAGCTGTGTGCGTCACTCTTTAGTGTCCCCTGGTCTCCCGGCTGTGTGCGTCACTCTTTAGTGTCCCCTGGTCTCCCAGCTGTGTGTGTGTCACTCTTTAGTGTCCCCTGGTCTCCCAGCTGTGTGCGTCACTCTTTAGTGTCCCCTGGTCTCCCAGCTTTATGCGTCACTCTTTAGTGTCCCCTGGTATCCCAGCTGTGTGCGTCACTCTTTAGTGTCCCCTGGTCTCCCAGCTGTGTGCGTCACTCTTTAGTGTCCCCTGGTCTCCCAGCTGTGTGCGTCACTCTTTAGTGTCCCCTGGTCTCCCAGCTGTGTGCGTCACTCTTTAGTGTCCCCTGGTCTCCCAGCTGTGTGCGTCACTCTTTAGTGTCCCCTGGTCTCCCAGCTGTGTGCGTCGCTCTTTAGTGTCCCCTGGTCTCCCAGCTGTGTGCGTCACTCTTTAGTGTCCCCTGTTCTCCCAGATGTGTGCTTCACTCTTTAGTGTCCCCTGGTCTCCCAGCTGTGTGCGTCACTCTTTAGTGTCCCCTGGCCCTGGTCTCCCAGCTGTGTGCATCACTCTTTAGTGTCCCCTGGCTCTGGTCTCCCAGCTGTGTGCGTCACTCTTTAGTGTCCCCTGTTCTTCCAGATGTGTGCGTCACTCTTTAGTGTCCCGTGGTCTCCCAGCTGTGTGCGTCGCTCTTTAGTGTCCCCTGGTCTCCCTGCTGTGTACGTCACTCTTTAGTGTCCCCTGGTCTCCCAGCTGTGTGCGTCACTCTTTAGTGTCCCCTGTTCTTCCAGATGTGTGCGTCACTCTTTAGTGTCCCCTGTTCTTCCAGATGTGTGCGTCACTCTTTAGTGTCCCTGGTCTCCCAGCTGTGTGCGTCACTCTTTAGTGTCCCCTGGTCTCCCAGCTGTGTGCTTCACTCTTTAGTGTCCCCTGGTCTCCCAGCTGTGTGCGTCACTCTTTAGTGTCCCCTGGTCTCCCAGATGTGTGCGTCACTCTTTAGTGTCCCCTGTTCTCCCAGATGTGTGCGTCACTCTTTAGTGTCCTCTGGTCTCCCAGCTGTGTGAGTCTCTTTTTAGTGTCCCCTGGTCTCCCAGCTGTGTGCGTCACTCTTTAGTGTCCCCTGGTCTCCCAGCTGTGTACGTCACTCTTTAGTGTCCCCTGGTCTCCCAGCTGTGTGCGTCACTCTTTAGTGTCCCCTGGTCTCCCAGCTGTGTGCGTCGCTCTTTAGTGTCCCCTGGTCTCCCAGCTGTGTACGTCACTCTTTAGTGTCCCCTGGTCTCCCAGCTGTGTGCGTCACTCTTTAGTGTCCCCTGTTCTTCCAGATGTGTGCATCACTCTTTAGTGTCCCCTGTTCTTCCAGATGTGTGCGTCACTCTTTAGTGTCCCCTGGTCTCCCAGCTGTGTGCGTCACTCTTTAGTGTCCCCTGGTCTCCCAGCTGTGTGCTTCACTCTTTAGTGTCCCCTGGTCTCCCAGCTGTGTGCGTCACTCTTTAGTGTCCCCTGTTCTTCCAGATGTGTGCATCACTCTTTAGTGTCCCCTGTTCTTCCAGATGTGTGCGTCACTCTTTAGTGTCCCCTGGTCTCCCAGCTGTGTGCGTCGCTCTTTAGTGTCCCCTGGTCTCCCAGCTGTGTGCGTCACTCTTTAGTGTCCCCTGTTCTCCCAGATGTGTGCGTCACTCTTTAGTGTCCCCTGGTCTCCCAGCTGTGTGCGTCGCTCTTTAGTGTCCCCTGGTCTCCCAGCTGTGTGCGTCGCTCTTTAGTGTCCCCTGGTCTCCCAGCTGTGTGCGTCGCTCTTTAGTGTCCCCTGGTCTCCCAGCTGTGTGCGTCACTCTTTAGTGTCCCCTGGTCTCCCAGCTGTGTGCGTCGCTCTTTAGTGTCCCCTGGTCTCCCAGCTGTGTGCGTCACTCTTTAGTGTCCCCTGGTCTCCCAGCTGTGTGCGTCACTCTTTAGTGTCCCCTGGTCTCACCATGGATGTATAATAAGAACTGGATACAGCGTGGGAGGCGGGCCCTCATTCATTCCTATGAGAGTTGCTCAATGGCGCATGATGACAAAATGGCCCAACTTTTGAGAGAGCGAAACGTCACAGATTACCCAGCATGCTTGAGAAGTACCCGTATGTGCACTCATAGAGCTTGCGCAACGAGAAGGCTCGTTCACATTAAGCACGTCAATTTGCGTACACGTAACAGCACCGCGCGTTCATGACAGCATGGTACTGGATTTATATTAACGAGGCGGCAGTTAGCAGCTAGCGGCTAGCTAGTAAAGTATGCTAAGTTACACATCAATCGTTATGTACTTGTATATTACGCTGACATCAGGATCTAGTGATATCCAAGCAACAGAGCTTCATTCAGCATGATACTTGTGTGGGTTGTACTTGTACATGAAACCACTTGGTAATATATACAAATGTATATGTTGAAGCCTGTTATGATCAATTGTGAGTTAAAACTTTATCTAAAAAGTAAAGCTGATGATGGATTACTGTGGTGGAGTTCAAATAACAATAGCCTATTTATTTTAAAATGTGATGGAGTAAAAGGATAGTAACTGTGATTATTCATGTTAAGTAGCCTACAAGTAACTAAAACAATTGCAATAAGAAGCTACAGGAACGTTAATCTACGTCGGTAATATTAACTTTATTTAATACTTGTACAAGATTTACATCATACAGCCAAATACAGTTTTCTATACAGCGGACTACAACATGGATGTTCAATAAGAACGAGGGACTCATCTGGAGACTCTGCACCGTGCTCTGAAGCTGCTGCTTTGCTTCATGAACGTGGACAACAGAGAAACAGATTCTTCAGGACCAACGTTGGAACTGAAATAAAAAAGGAAAGTGAAACTTATGCTCACAACTTTATTTGATCATTTCAGTAAAAACTAACGTTCATATTTCTCTCTTTGATTATAATACTGATGAACGTTCAAAACAAAGCACTTTGGCAACTTACCACCTACGTTTTAAAATGCTTAATAAGCAGTAGCGTGGCGTGGGAAAAAAATGAGGAGAAGCCAATAATACGTCCTTTCTTTTGGGTCGGGGTGTGGTGGTCAATGCAATAACCAGATGAGTGATTACAGCACCCGGTATCAGATGCAGGACTTACACACGCCTGCTATCTAGCCGAGAGGTCCGCACGCACTCTCCAGCCCAAACTCTAATAAGCATTCATTCACAAACTAAATCAGGAGACCTTTCACGTTTTACATCCGACTCGCTCCTTTGTTCCTCGCTGTACACAGCTCCAGTCTGGGCATCGGCCTGTCATCAGATTGTATTTGTTGTTGCTGCTGTAGCGGAAGTTTAGTACAATTATTTTTGATGAAATACTCCAAATCTCCACCCTCTATAATTGCACTTGCTTCAGCTGCTTGCTACGTTCTAACGGCGGTGAGAGTGGTGCAGTGACGCTATCTATCTTCTATCGATTAGATTTAAGAATCGAAAATTATAAAAGTTCGATAAACGTGCATTTATCGAACAGGTTCGTTTTCCACTGACCTTATTTCGAGCTATTTTCCAAAATCCAGAAATCCCATTGCTTTTTTGTCGAGGGAACCCGAGCGCAGCTTACTTCCGGATTTTAGGACGCGTCACTGCAACACTAAATTGATGCGATTTGATTGGATTGTGAGGCAAGGGAAGCCAGCCGCCTCTGGCTTCCCTTGGCATGGCCCTGACCAATCACAGGTTGGCAGTGGCATCACGTGAGCCTAATCTGATTGGTCAATCTCTCAATTTTTTTTTTCACCAAGGGAAGCCAGATTCGGCTGGCCTCCTCTCGCAACAGGGAGTGCAATCTACTGTTTCACCATAACATGTAGAGGGGCGCTGTTTGTTTGTAAAATACTCAATGAGAATGGGGGAGAGACGGGCCGGCAGCAACACACAGCAAAGGAGAATTATCGAAACAAAACAAAGTGTTTTTATTTATTTATTTAAATTATAACTACAATCCGAAAAAACAGGGGAAGCCAGGCTTCCCTTGGCCTCCGGGAGAAAACGCCACTGTTAATAAGCACCGTGACTTTCATGATATCATTTCTCGGTCATAATCGTTTGTTTCCGTGAACGGCCGACTGTTGAGTGACAGTAAATGCTGCGGCTGCAATGCATTGTGGGGCAGCATTTTCTCCTCTCCTTTTGGTGAGGGAGGTCCAGTGGTTCCTAAGCTAAAGGAGGTTATAAAGGAAGTTTGAAACCGCCTTTCCTTTCATCTAGAGAATTCGAACGGCACTTATCATGGCTGCCACTGAGGGACTTCCGGGTCATTTCACTCCGTGAGGAAGGTTCCTAAGCTAAATGGACTATTGGAACGCAACCCTGGTCTCCCAGCTGTGTGCGTCACTCTGTAGTGTCCCCTGGTCTCCAAACTGTGTGCGTCACTCCGTAGTGTCCCCTGGTCTCCAAACTGTGTGCGTCACTCTTTAATGTCCCCTGGTCTCCAAACTGTGTCCTCTTTAGTGTCCCCTGGTCTCCCAGCTGTGTGCGTCACTCTTTAGTGTCCCCTGGTCTCCGTTGTGTTTGAGCTTCCTCAGCGTTTGGTTTCTGCAGCTTTTAGTAGACGCTGCGCATGTCTCCTCAAGTTGCTGAATGTTCTCTAAATGCTGCACGTGTTGTCAAGTTGCTGGAGACGTTTCTTCATGTGGAACCTTTGTGTTTCTATATCTGCATCCTTTCTGAAGCTGCAGGGAGTTTCTCCTGGGGGAGGAGCTTTGGGCCGTTGTAGCACGCGTGCACCCGTCAGCCTTCGTACTTATTGTATAAAGCCCGTAGTGAAATAGAGAAGGAAGAACATTTTCTGGTGAGGTGCAATTACAATTTTAAAACAATTTTTTTCTTTCCTTGCAGCCACTCTGAGAGTCCTGCCCAACAGGTCCCAGTTCTTTCAGTACGAGTCTGTCTCTTTTCGCTGTGAGGGAAACTCTTCTGAGTGGAAAGTGAAGAGGAACACATCCAGAGACACAAATGAAGAGTGTTTGAATGACTCAGACAGACAAAATCTCTACCACTGTGTTATTGGGGACCTTTACAGCTTTGACTCTGGGGTGTACTGGTGTGAGTCTGAGGCAGGAAGGTGCAGCAACAGCGTCAGCATCACTGTGTCCGGTGGGTTTCAACAACAACAGTTTGAACATGCTAATTCAACAGCATTGGTGGAACGTTCAGGTGCTGCTAACAACCTGTTTCTGTGCTTTTCTGACATGCCACTTCTTGTTACAGCAGGGTTTGCTTTAAGGTGGTGGACAAGCTGCTTACACAGTGTTGAACATGTTTTCGTCTTAAAACTTTAACATTTTCAATTCAGAAAAGTAGGATTTTGGTTGCTTCAACGTTCAAGTGTCAACTGTGGTTTAAAAAAACAAACAGGGAGGGGACGTCAAAAAGCCATGATGGCAACAGCCAAAAAGTAATTCATAAAAGTTGGTTGTTACACTTTGGACGTTGGGTGGTACTTATCTTTGGCCTCTCATATCACTTCTGGTTCTGTGATGGCCAAAAAACACAAAAAAAACGGTTGGTGATAGTAAAAAATATAGATAGCGTTAACATTGAAATAGCAATTGAAAAAAAGTAGGGCTGTCAAATGATTACAATTTTTAATCAGATTAATCACAGCTTAAAAATTTATTAATCAGATTAATCACCATTCGAACTATGTCCAAAATATGCCATTTATTTATGTATATTGTTGGGAATGGAAAGATAAATGAAAGCAGGCGGATATATCCATTTAACATACAGTATCTATGTTTATTATAACATTGTTCTGCGTGTCAAAATGAAAGACAGCCCACACACCTATCAATCATCAAACCGTGGGGTCTTAATTCATTGCGTGTTGATTTCTATCAACGGGGGAGTACTTCAGGAAAGTCGACAGAGGGGGGGGGGGCTAGTGGAGTACTTCAGGAAAGTCGACGGGGGGGGGGCGGGGGGCTAGTGGAGTACTTCAGGAAAGTCGACGGGGGGGGGCGGGGGGCTAGTGGAGTACTTCAGGAAAGTCGACGGGGGGGGGGGGCGGGGGGCTAGTGGAGTACTTCAGGAAAGTCGACAGAGGGGGGGCTAGGGAGTACTTCAGGAAAGTCCGACAGAGGGGGGCTAGTGGAGTACTTCAGGAAAGTCGACAGAGGGGGGGGGGGGGGGGCTAGTGGGAGTACTTCAGGAAAGTCGACAGAGGGGGGGCTAGTGGAGTACTTCAGGAAAGTCGACAGAGGGGGGGGGGGGGGGGGGGCTAGGGAGTACTTCAGGAAAGTCGACAGGGGGGGGGGGGGGGGGGGGGGGGCTAGTGGAGTACTTCGTGACCACAGAGTGTGAACGTTGTGATCAGCTGTTTCAGCGCAGTTCTCCAGTGATGGGAGGAGTCTCCCTCCGCAGCCGGTCGGCGTAGTTTTGGCACAGTTCCGTTGTACAGACCGACGTTAACAGCAGCCCTGTCTGTGCACACGGAGACCGGCTCTGTCGTCCGGTGATCTAACCGCCTTCTGGAAAAGCTTCACAAGTGACGGTACGCATTTCAGATTAAGCACATAACCTGCGTACCAGTTATGTGCACCAGCTGTACCAGAGCCATATTATTACTATTATATGGCTCTGCCCTGAACTACAGCAAGAGTAGTCTCCGTCGGGACTTCCTGCAACAACACCACGCCGTTATCAAAGATGTTCTATTGAGAAGACGATCACTACGTGACAAAAGTTTTCAAAACCGTGGCTACCGAAATCAATCTTACTAACTGCTGTCTGTGCAATTTACTCCGCGAGTTGGCAGACTTTATTTTGCTTACTTTAACATCGTGTCTCATGGTGGGGCTAAGCCATTTCTTGGTATGGGTGCAGCCTACCCCAGCCATACCCTGGCGCTGCCACTGGTGGCACGTATGGGGCGGGCCATTCTGCACATGCATTAAATGCGTTAAATATTTTAACGCAATTAATTCAACAAATTAATTACCGCCGTTAACGCGATAATTTTGACAGCACTAAAAAAAAGAAAAACATGGAGTCAACCGGAAACCCAGATATGAACAAATGGTCAATCTTGAAGCTTTGAAATAGTCCACAAATCAGCAGGTGAGGCACCACTTCAAATTATACATTTAAATGGAACAAATGTCTACAAGCAGAGTTTGCGCAACCTCAAGATGCACAGAGAAGGAAAAAGATAAAGCAGTTGTTTGGTTACTTCACATGTTTCTGTCTTCAGCTGGCTCTGTGATCCTGGAGAGCCCTCTCCTCCCTGTGATGGAGGGAGAACCTGTGACCCTGATCTGCAGAAACCAGACCTCAACCCTGTCAGCTGACTTCTATAAAGATGGCCGCCTCACCAGGAGCAGCTCTTCAGGAAACATCACCATCCGCAGGGTTTCTAAATCTGATGAAGGACTCTACAAGTGTATCATCTCTGACGGTGGAGAATCACCAGACAGCTGGCTGGCGGTCAGAGGTGAGATCGGCCTCAAAGGGCCAGAACACATCTTCTCCTATCTCTGACAGCACTGACAGAGTTGGAATGGAGGAGCGAAATGAATTGCATTTGAAAGGCCTTATCGATAGGCAAACCTATACTTCTTTTTAGCAAACTATTGCATTTTGAGAGTTATGTTCTCAGGACATTTGCTAAAATGCATCCCTTGCTCAAATTAGAAATGTGCTGTGTGTATGTAGTATTGAGAGATGCACACACAACCCTCTCGGGGGAATATCGTAAACCCAACAGGAAGTCGGCAATTATGGATTTGACATCTCATGATGGATCAGAGACCAAGCCTGACCAAACATCTGCAGGAACACTGCACACAGTGCCCTCTGCTGGGAACAGGAAGCAACATGTTTTGAACTCAAAGTCCCCCTCCCCCCAGATGATTCCGAACTCTCTCTGACATGTGGTCGGATAAGCCTTAAGAGGTGGGGGAAGCTCCACGGTGAAAGTTGTGTGTCTGGGTTGAACTTGGCTGTGGCGGTGCGGCGAAGGCACATTTCGATCCTTTGCCATGACCAAACAAATGTTGTATATCGCCTTTAACATGGTTACAACTTTTCAAAACTTCACTCGTTCCTAAATCAATAGGAATTCGGCCATTTTAAATGTAGTGTGATTTTGGCCATTTGTACACGTGAGAAAGAGCAACATACTGTTGGTTAAGGGCGTTCTCCACCCACCTTGTGGACACCAAAGGTAGTGGAAGATAGTTATTTATTTTACTTAAGCACTTTAAGAAAGAGGACAAAGGTACAACTATTGACTTCTTTTCCACATTCACAAAAAAATAGGGCGCTCTTTAAAGGAATATTCCAACATCATGAGAGATCTTGTTAAAATGCTGATAGCGTTCGTGTGTTTAGATTTATCGTGGGTGTATTTAAACACACAGTGTATTATTTCTGCATGAGGCCAACCTGTGGTGTTTCTGTTAGCAGCAGAGCGTCAGGAGTCGCCTGCCCCCCCCCCCCCCCTGTTCTGGTTGTACTTCCTGTGTGTGGCGTGTGCCTCGCGCTGGGCTCTCTGATGCTGCTCGGCCTCTGGAGGAACCGCAAAGGTCGGAAAACAACATGTTGCTTTCTGCTCCGTGGCTACCTAGTGTGCTGCAGGGAAACATAAATACGTCTTAACTCTGCAAACAATTACTAAGTTACACTCACATTATAATGCATTATAACTGTGCATTAAATAATAAGATTCTAAACTATGAGATTCATAAAACACCTACGATTGTTACAACAAAAATTACTTTTAAGTCATAATAAAAGGCTTTAAAATGTATCATGACTATTGTTTTAAGCATTCTTAATATTAATGAGTGCTATCCGAAGATTATACGGCATTATAATTATAGTTATGATGCATTACAGATATGGGCATCATTGATATTGTTAATATTTTTCCATGAATGACGAGTGACGGAAGTTAAAGTCGATTGGAGTCTAACCTTAACACTAATTCATAACAGAAATTAGGATATTTTACAATTGTAAATATAGATATAAACAGGATCATAGGTATTTTACTTTTAACTTCACTATATCTAGTTTACATTTTAGTTGATTAGATATCAAGATTGTTAGACACAAAAGGTTAACAGAAAGTTTAAAGTTTAAGCTTCTCAAATGTGATAAATGTGCTCCTTTTTCTTTAAATAATAATAATGATTTATTTTTTAACTTAAGTATCATTCTCAATGAGAGATTTTTACCTGGAACAGAGTATTTTTAGAGTTTAGTTTGAGTACTATTACTGAAGAAAAAGGATCTAAATACTTCCTACACTATTGCCATCAGTATGTCATGTTTTGAAACTCCTCTCTATGTTTTTGTTGTGTGTCTCTTTAAGAGGAAGCCACGCCCCCCTCATAGTTTCCTTCGCTCCTATTGGTCTAGACTAGATATCTCATCGGACGCCAACATTTCCCCTGTATCAGAAACTCAATAAACTACAATGCGTCTACCCAGTTTACTTTCATATTGATTTGAAGTGAAGACACAAGCAGATAGATATAGGGAAACAAAGCAATACTTATATTTAAACCAAATATGTGTGTAATGAGTACTTTTATATGTACTTTTAGTATTTTAAGTACATTTTTTCTGATTCAATATTATTACTTAATACCATTCTCACACAGGAAATATTAATCTGTAATAGATTTCTTTTTCCAGTGTAGTATTTGACTTTTACACAATTTCTCGTCTGAAGTGAAGTAATCTTTCAAATGTTTGTCAACTTCATTAACATATATAATATATATATATATATATATATATATATGTAATAATATTTGTTTTGCTTCTCCCTCCCCAGATGCTGACGCTGCATCGACCTATTCTACTGTTCTGTACTCTGTGAAATGGGAAACTACAGGCTAGTAGCTTGGAAGCTTTTTATAATTGTGATGTACCTGCTACTCCAGCCTAATATATTTAAGATGTATATTAAGTGCTTCTACAATTTGGGTTGCACAGTTTTGACATAAAGGGACGAATAAAAGACGCACACAGATTCAATAACCAGGTTTGTTATCCTTTCAAATTAACCGATGATACAATCAATTAGTCAATGGATGCATAAATGTTCGAACATTATGAATAAATAAATAGCCGATCAGAAATAACCTCGTTTTTATAATCAGGAAAAAGTGATACACAGAAAAGTGAACGGCAAAATGCACAAACATCTGAACACTATCAGGAAAACTGAGATCTCAAGACACCGTTTGTAATGATCTGTGTGTCATGTGTTTTTAAAGCTGAAGCGTTCCTCACTGCAGCCACACGAGGACGATAACAGTCGTATCTGCTACAGTTCTCTATCAGATAGACGGTTCGGCCACAGGAGGCCGACACGGAAACGCAGAAAACGATAACGAAACGGGTCCCAAGGTAGACCTGCAAACGGCTCTGTGTTTACGCCTATACACGATCATGTCCTGATAACGATGACGCCATAGCCCCGCCTCTCCTGCTCAGAGATCAGCTGCTGGGCTGTCCAGAAGAGGGGGAGGGAAAAGAGAGGCTCCGTTTTTTTTAATATTATTATATAGAGTCGTTATTCATTTGTTTTAAAAGCTCAATAAATAACAAAGAAGCACTTTTCTAATTTTGTCCGGAAGATTTAAACTTTAACGGACATGTTGACCGGCGGAAAAAAATCAAACTGAAACTCTGCCGCACGGCCCCCTCGTCCCTTGGAAGAGGCGGAGAGGGTGGGTGTTTTTCATCTGCTGGGGCAAACGCTCGCCTCGGGGAGGGAGGAAAAAGAGCCAGAGCGTCCACGGCGGAGAATAAACAGAAGGGCAACCATGGCAACCACAGGAAGTCTTCTTCACTGCTTTTGTGCAGGACTACAGCGCCACTTACAGGCCTGGCATATGTACTACAGCGTCTCCAGCACTTTCGAGCAGTCTCGTGTGAACGGAACCGTTTCTGGTTGCCTGTTGCGTGTGGACGGAATACCTTTTTGATAACGATTGTGGCCCGTTATCGTCCTCGTGTGGCAAGGGCTTTAGAAAAAAACCCAGATTAATAATATAACCCCATGGTGACATCTGCTGGGCAGTTATTGGTATTACATGTATTACCCAAATAATAATAATAATATATAGATTTACATCTGTAAAAATGCTATTACAATATCATTTATTTCATTATACTTATCAAGTGATGATATTATCTGAATTGTATTACATTTTTGAACAATTCAGAGCAGATTTGATTAAAATGTTTGTTGCTGCAAGGATTATTATAAAAGCATGGAGTTTGTAGCGGTGAAGATAAATCATATCAATTAAAAAAATACACTTTAAATATAAAAACCTTCTTTTTTCTTCTTCTTCTTCTCTTCGTTCTTTCTTTTCTTCTTCTTCTTTCTTCTTCTTCTTCTTCTTCTTCTTCTTCTTCTTTTCGCTCTCTTTTAAGCCATATAGCTCGAGCTGCAGGTAAAACCAGACGAAAGAATAGGTTGAAATGAATAATCCGCCATTATTAACTCATTTTATTATATATTTTCCGAGTTGTTTCTTACCTCTTGCCCACCTTTGGTAGATGTAAATACACACTATGAATATTATGGTGAAGGTATGGAATATCAGGACTGGAGCACAGCAGCCTGGACAGAGACATGAGAGGAGGAGGAGGCGTACAGACAACTCCAGGCTGATCTGTGAGGGAGAACATTATTATTAAAATTCAAACATTTGCGTCTGCTGGCGAAGCAGATTTCCACTTTCCTGATGTTTAGAATACTCTTATCGTCTATTTTCAGTCTAAATTGGACCATAATTCACAGAATGAGCCTCATACTGTTTCAAGATTACTTTAAAGTAGAGATCGACACTTTAAACTGACGTATTAAATCAAGTGAGAAGTCGGGTCATTTCTCATAGACTTCTATACAATGTGACTCTTCCCTGCCCCCTTCTGGATATAAGAGAGAGTGCTTAAGGTTTAAGGCACACAATGGCTTTGAACGTCTTTTAACATTACAATTACAGATCTGCAGGCTATACACCACTACAATAATTTTCTCATAGACTTCTATAGAATCCATTTTTCTTTTTGCCCCCTGCTGGATTTTAGAGAGAATGCAGCTTCGAGCCACTTCTTACATTGGCTTTGTTCGATTTCTACCTGTAAAATCAACCAATTCGCACACGTTTCGAGAGAAAATGCGTCATCACCTGTCACTGCGAGCCAGCTCTGCTGGGATTTTGCTTTCTTGGGATGTTCACACCCGTAGAAACCTTCATCGGATTTGGACACTGCTTGAAAGATCAGCTTCCCTGCAGAATGGTCGCCGAAAACACGTTGTCTTTGGAGAACCCCGCCGAGAAATTTGATGTGGGTTTAACGCCTTTTTCCTTGTAGATACAACGAAGCGCCACTTCATCCCCCGCCGTCACAGGAAGCGTCGGAATCTCCAAGATCACACCGACAGCTGGAATATAACACATCTCCATGCTTTGTATTCAGCATTGAAAAATAAATTACATGAACTCAAGTACTATGAAGAATTTTCATTTCCTGCCTATTGAAAAAGTACAGTTTGTTTCTGAATTGTAGTTCGATTCGTTTTTTACTCCGTTAAAAATGATTTTAGAGCTTTATTAATACTTATTTGAACATTTTGCATCAAACTATATGTGATAAACTTTAACATAATGCATGTCCAAAGAATAAACCATGCGAGTAACTGTTTGAGGAACAGAAAGGTACAATTATTGAATATAATACAATTCAAAAATCTGAATTTCAACAATATGCATGCAACAATATTAACAATTTAATAATGTCAGATATATAAAATAAATAATATATCATATATGGACACCATATATTAGTACTTTTGTTATGTACTTTTTTAAATGTTGGACAATATGCAGAAACATCTAGAGAAAATACTGTGGAAGCAATGAACCCTGGGTTGTTTTTTAAAGAAATTAAGTGGTTTTCAACATTAAAATGAGCTACTTATTTAACTGTTAAATAATATTAAAATGCAACAAACCACAAATATCCAGGTGAGAAGTGCGTTCATTTTCTCATTGACTTCTACACAATCTGACTTCTTTTAGTGACATTAGTGTTGTGATATTTAAAAATGAACTTGGTTTCTTTGCATTATTCAATTTCTGCAAAAACCTTGTCTTGTAATGTGGTACTTTTTAAAGGAGACATGTCATGCTTTTCCGGTTATCACCCGTCCCCTTGTTGTTATGAAGGTTGTTCTGCATGTAAACGGTCTGCAGAGTCAAAACCCTCAAAGTACACCCTGTAGCGAGTACAACTCTAACACAGAAAATACCTCCCTAAAACGCCTCGTTGGAGATTCCCCCCAGTGCAGGCAGCTCTGATGATCTCTCCTCCCTGGCTGCAGGCTGATAACAGACAGTTGGGATCGCGGCAAAATTCTCTTTGCAGACCCATTCTCACAGCGTTCATCAACCTTTTTCTTACTCAATATCAAGCCACACTTTTTTACTTCTACTTCTACTTTTTTACTTTTACTTCGGCTGTGACTTTGTGGGTGCTCAGGGTGAGTTTGGCTGTGTTTCGCTGTCGCTAAACAAGGAAACAACACCTCCACGGAGCTTAGCGCGATTCACAACGTCCCGACCAATCAGAGCACACTGTGCTCACAGTGAGGGGGGGGGGAGGAGCTACTGGAGCTACAACGAGCCGTTAAAGGCAGAGAGTGAAATTCAGTGAATACACGTAGTTTACAGAGACGCTGTTTGAGAAACCAATGTGAGTTTGGAACATTGCACAATATAAATCTATTCTAGTCGACTCAACGATGGAATTATGATCAGTGGAAATGGCCACGACATGTCTCCTTTAAATGAATTGGTACCTTTACTTAAAGGTCTCCTATTATGCAAAATGCACTTTTCGATGTCTTTTCCACATAAATGTGTGTCCCCGGGGTGTCAGGAGACTCAGAAAATAAAACCCTCTCATTTTTAAAAAAATTTTTTAAGCTTTAGACCCAGAATCAGCGTTTCTCTAACAGGGCTGAAATAGAGGGATATGAGGGATGTCTAAATGCATGATCAGTTTGGTATTTTGAGCAAAACACTTCATAGACATATTTTTTTTATATAATAATTTGTATATATCTGAGACCCATAATATATGCCTAAAAATAACATGATAGGAGACCTTTAAGTGAAGGACCTGAATACTTCCTCTGGCTGTTTAATAGAGTGGTGCAGGGATGACGTATTTACCCGGGAGTGGGTTCCCTCCACAAAAAAGGGATTTCTAGGATTTTTGGAATATTGTAAAAAAAAGGTCTGTGGAAAACGAAGCTGTTAGATACAGTAAATACACGTTTTGTTCAGCTGGATAATCTCCACGTCTGCCCTACTTTTATCATTTTCGAATCATAAAGCTAATCGCCAGAAGCAAAATGCTAACGTTATGCTATAAAGGAACTACAGCGAGTCCAGCAGCACGACTTCAACGTCACGCCAACTTAAGATCCATATTCAAACATACAGATTCTAAATGGTTCGAGTTGAAGCGTTTGTTTGAACACTTTGTAGGAGGCAGGGACTTGCTTTCAAGCGGAACAGGGCAAACAAACTTAGAGGAGTGTTCACGTGTTCGCCGTAACGACGTACAACGGCCTCCATGACTTCTGTACTCCTATTCAGCCACTTGGTAACAACCATCGTTTTTCAGACACGTCAACTCTTCAGAAATCACCAGTGGGGTCGCTGCTGATGGATTTAATGTCGTAGAACAAAAACGTGATCCGGAAAAATTATGTATTGAAGTCAATGGAGAGAGAAAACGTATCTTTCGATCCCGTTTGAATTGTGCCACGAATTACGCATGATGTTTGACAATCTTAAAAAATAATTTCCATGTAAAAAAAGTCACAGTTTTTGTAAAACTGTTGAAATATAAGACTATGAAAAATACGCAACTAGAAAGACTACAAATCCCAGAGTCGCGTAAGTCATGTCATAACTCATGTATTGCTCGTCTCGTTCTTTCGCTTCCCGTCTGATGAAAGGAACAGGAGTGGCTGGATCAAGTTAGCTACCTAGCTAGTAGCAAGCACGCTAGTTAGCATTACAGCCTTAGCCTTTGTCATTTTTATTAGCCTTAAAGAGCCTGTGACACCATCCCAACAACTGTTGTGCAATGAAATATTGGGCTACTAGTAATCTCGAACCGTCAGTTTAAAAAAGAAAAAGCGATACCGTTCGTTAAATATCAATAATTTCGAACATCGCGGGGAAATTCCTTCACTCATTTTGAAGTTTTGGGGGAAGCCGGAAGTGACGTCAATGCGGGAACGCTTCGAGAGCCAAACACGGACAAAGTGTGTTGTCATGCGTAGAAATGGTGAATTACTGAGTTTAGGCACGTTAATAACGTTTTAATGAAGTTGACTACAGTATATTCATATTTGTCAGTGCTTTCATGTCAATTCGGCGACATAAACATAAATGATCGTGGTGAAGATGATGATTACATTAGGATTAAAAATCGGGAGTGAGAGCTGCTGAATTTCCTCCCGTCGGATGTGATATAAAAACAAATCGATTATTTTTGTGGTTGTAAACTCAAGTGGATGAAACTACATTTATTAGTGCTTTCATGTCAATTCGGCGAACATATGATACATTAAATGATGAGTGAGGATGATGATTAAAAATCGTTTGTTTGAGCCGGTCTGCATTTACTGATGAGAAAACAAACCGGTGCTTTTTGTAGTTGTAGTACTGTACACCAACATGGATTAAACGTGTGTTTATTTACCACAATGTTGGGGAAATTAATGGATAAAATGCACGGATTATTATTATTATTCCCACTCCGATCGGGACACTAGGTCCACCGTTTCCCCGCAGCGAGGCTCCCCCCGTTGACAGTTTACGTGGGCTGGGTGCAGTGGCGGACTGGCCATCGGGACGAATCCCGATGGGCCGGTACCGAAGTGGGCCGGTCGGATAAGTAACTAGCACATCCCCCATAGGCGGCGCGTGAGGCTCAGGTAAAAGATAAAGGAAATACAGTTTAAACTGCCGTATGCAGAGAAGACGCCGACGTGTCGCACTTATCATTCATATTACATCATCAATCAGATCATCGATCATATAATATCATAATATATCATATATTTCCTTATCTGAGTCAGCTTCTCCAGCCTCATCTGGCCGTGCAACACTCACAGTGTCACAGACTGGATGCAGAAGTATTATTTAACACATTATGTTGACGAAACACTCGAGACAAATGTAATTAAAGTCAGATCCACTCGTGTCTTAGACGTGAACGCGCTCTCAGCTGGAGAGAGAAACCCTGGCTTGATTTACCGAGTTGATAACCAGCGTCGTAGGACCGCTTAGCGAGATCTCGTTTGTTAGTTTGTTGTTGTTAGTTTGTTTGTTACTCAAACATATCCAGGGTCTGTTGAACTGGCTTCGTAGTACAGGGCACAGGTGGCTAGCAGCGCTAATGTCAAAGACACAGACATTATACATTATATTTGTATTTTACATCCCCCGCCCCGCTCCCCCCGTTGACAGCTTGCTAGCGGTACCGAAGTGGGCCGGTCGAGAGTCCCGGGATGATTTGTAGTCCCATTCCACCACTGGCTACATGACCGTATGATCGCCCATATTGACGCACCTCATTCCTAAACTTCTAACAGATACAACATAAACCGATCCTTCAGCCTCATGAGCTCTCAGACACGTTCAACATTAACCTGTCATCGCTGTCTGAGCTTGCTGCTGTGTGCGCCGTCGTGCGTTTACATCTGACTGTATATATATAAAGGTTTCATGCAGATGCTGGGATCCTGGACGGTGCAGCTGGAGCGCTGTGCCCGCAATGACGTCACGCATCATTTGGCGGGACTTGAAGAATCCGCGAGAAGATCCAGAAATTGTCAACATTGAAGGATTAATGGTTATCAAAGTACAAATATCCAAAATCAGTTCAGTAACGGTTTTCAAGGGGACAATATGTACTAAAGTTGATGGGTTTGGATGATGGGGAAACCGTGTCACAGGCTCTTTAACATGAAGTAACATTAAGTAACCCAACATGTTAAACAGTAAGAGTAGTAGTCATATTTCGTGAACCCTTTGAAGAGTACTGTCACCGGTGTGATCATTCTATAATACACCATTTAAGCCTGGGGGAGAAATGCTAACGCTAACGCCACATTAGCATCGCGATCTTTTCTACTTCACGCGATCCGCACAAATGGTTGACATTAAACATTAAAAAGACCAGGCAGTTCAGAGAGAATCAAAGGAAGGCAGGCAGGCGGCTTTGCATGACATTCTTCTGGACGTGTTTCCTTGTGGTGATAGTGAGGGTCGATCCCTTGTTTAGCAAGACAGTAGTGACGGCCATCTTGGGGACGTCTGTGTAGTTCTGCGAGACCAGAGATGTAGGTCTTTGAGCGTTTCACACAAAAAAATGTGTTACTTCACAGTTTTACGACACTCTTTTTTGACTGGCAACATTTTCTTTTAAAATTGACAAAATCATATGTGTAATTCGTGGCACAATTCAAACGGGATCGAAAGATAATCTTTTCTCTCCATTGACTTCAATACATATTTTTTCCGAAATAAGGTCCCATGGAGGTCCACCGGACGGGGAGGGACTTCGCCACTCTATTGCATAAATGTACGTTTTTTTGGTATTACTATTCACTGAGATGTTGACGGAGTTGCTGCAGCTGCCCTCCGGAGACTCGCACCAGTACACCCCAGCGTCCGTGGGGCGGCCTCGATCAGGCACGAGGATTTACTCGGTTCGCCCCAGCCATGCGTGCAAACCTCAGAAATCTTCCGGGAAGTGTTTCTCTTGACGCTCCAGCCGGTGGAGTTTGCTTCGCACTTCAGATTGATGGATTCATACTGAAAGAACTGGGATCGGTCGGGCGTGACGACCAGCGTCGCAGCTGTGGAGGTCAGAGAGATTAGCAAAAACATCCATGAGAAATGCTGTGGAAATGATGTTAGTGTCTTCAATGGTAGAAAGAACCCTGGATTGGCTTTTTTTAAGTAATCAAGTGTGATGTTTTTAGCTTTAATTGCTGCCAGCGTTTCATTTAGGCGTCTTCCTATGAGTTTAACTTGGATGGACGTTGCCCTTATTGTCAATTTCACTTTTAATTGGACCATAGTTTACAAAATCAACATCATCCTGTAATGTAAAAGACTTAAAACTAGGGTTTGAGACCAAAACCTCATCAGGAAAACCTTTACTGATGTAATAAACTAAGTGGTGGAAGGCTAATTTTCTCATAGACTTCTATACAATGTGACTTTTCTTTGCCCCCTGCTGGACACTAGAGAGACAGCAGATTTAGGACCCTTTTGCAATAGCTTTGAAAGTCTTTTATCTGTAAAATAGACCACAGATTTCACAGTGAGAAGTAAGGTAATCTTCTTATAGACTTCCATACAACCTGCCTTCTCTTTCCCACCTGTTGGATACTCGAGAGAAAACAGGTTTAAGGAGCTATTGCATTGAATTTGTTAGTTTGTTAACTGTACAATTAAAATTAAAAAACATGAACCACTAATATCCAGGTCAGAAGTCAGGTCCTATTTTCATAGACTTCTATACAATCTGACTTCTTCTTGCAATATTGTGCTTTTTCAAAACGAACATAAAAGTAGTTTCTTTGATGTGTTCGGGATCTGAAACGTCTCCTTTTTCTCCAAAGACCTTCTCTAAAGGACACGATTTAAATCTTTGGAAGGCATGTTGTCAGAAGTTCAGAGAATACAACCTAAATGTGTATTTTACCCAAAAACATACATATAAAATGTGAAACCAGAGAAAATGTACAGTTGTGTTTTATTTTGCGTATCTCAAGAGCTGTGTTTTATATGGAGGCAATGCTGTCGTTAAATTACATTTTATTTCAGTATTAATACTTTTAGTGCATTGAGAAGTGTTTCTTCCTGGTATTACTCTCAACATCTACTGATGCACCTTGTTGTTTTATTTCTAATTTTGAGATTGAAGTCACAGTATTAACAAATTGAGATGACGTTTTTTAGAGTGGAAATGATGACAATAAATCAAAAGTGTTAGATATTAAAGATTCTATAATGTGTTTTATTTGCTGTATGCCTGGCTCTAAAACTCTATTTACAAAGCAGGGTTTTAAAGAGAGTAAAACCCAGACTTTTTACCAAAATTCACAAAAATGAGAAACCAGGAAGCGCACTTCGACAAACCATGAATTTCTCTCGGTTACCTTTCCATATTTAGATGTAGGAGAAGTTAGAAGAGGAGAAGTCAATGAAGTTTGGTTGGCACATGAGCCTGTTACATACACACTATATAAATTATAGTTATAAAATATAAACGTACTTACAGAGCATTAGGCAGGTGAGGAGACTTCCATCTCAGTAATGTCGTCTCTCTTCTTCTATCGAGTTTGACGCGGTCGGACCACATCCTGGTCAAACACAGGAAACATTGACAGTTAACGCTGAACGTACCAAGCTCTACTTCTCTGTCGTCCGGTGATCTAACCGCCTTCTGGAAAAGCTTCACAAGTACGGTACGCATTTCAGATTAGCACATAACCTGCGTACCAGTTATGTGCACCCCTGTACCAGAGCCATATTATTACTATTATATGGCTCTGCCCTGTACTACAGCAAGAGTATTCTCCGTCGGGACTTCCTGCAACAACACCACGCCGTTATCAAAGATGTTCTATTGAGAAGACGATCACTACGTGACAAAAGTTTTCAAAACCGTGGCTACTGAAATCAATCTTACTAACTGCTGTCTGTGCAATTTACTCCGCGAGTTGGCAGACTTTATTTTGCTTACTTTAACATCGTGTCTCATGGTGGGGAAGCCATTTCTTGGTATGGGTGTAGCCTACCCCAGCCATACCCTGGCGCTGCCACTGGTGGCACGTATGGGGCGGGCCATTCTGCACATGCGTTAAATGCGTTAAATATTTTAACGCAATTAATTCAAAAATTAATTACCGCCGTTAACGCGATTTTGACAGCACTAAAAAAAAGAAAACATGGAGTCAACCGGAAACCCAGATATGAACAAATGGTCAATCTGAAGCTTTGAAATAGTCCACAAATCAGCAGGTGAGGCACCACTTCAAATTATACATTTAAATGGAACAAATGTCTACAAGCAGAGTTTGCGCAACCTCAAGATGCACAGAAAGGAAAAAGATAAAGCAGTTGTTTGGTTACTTCACATGTTTCTGTCTTCAGCTGGCTCTGTGATCCTGGAGAGCCCTCTCTCCCTGTGATGGAGGGAGAACCTGTGACCCTGATCTGCAGAAACCAGACCTCAACCCTGTCAGTGACTTCTATAAAGATGGCCGCCTCACCAGGAGCAGCTCTTCAGGAAACATCACCATCCGCAGGGTTTCTAAATCTGATGAAGGACTCTACAAGTGTATCATCTCTGACGGTGGAGAATCACCAGACAGCTGGCTGGCGGTCAGAGGTGAGATCGGCCTCAAAGGGCCAGAAACATCTTCTCCTATCTCTGACAGCACTGACAGAGTTGGAATGGAGGAGCGAAATGAATTGCATTGAAAGGCCTTATCGATAGGCAAACCTATACTTCTTTTTAGCAACTATTGCATTTGAGAGTTATGTTCTCAGGACATTTGCTAAAATGCATCCCTTGCTCAAATTAGAAATGTGCTGTGTGTATGTAGTATTGAGAGATGCACACACAACCCTCTCGGGGGAATATCGTAAAACCCAACAGGAAGTCGGCAATTATGGATTTGACATCTCATGATGGATCAGAGACCAAGCCTGACCAAACATCTGCAGGAACACTGCACACAGTGCCCTCTGCTGGGAACAGGAAGCAACATGTTTTGAACTCAAAGTCCCCCTCCCCAGATGATTCCGAACTCTCTGACATGTGGTCGGATAAGCCTTAAGAGGTGGGGGAAGCTCCACGGTGAAAGTTGTGTGTCTGGGTTGAACTTGGCTGTGGCGGTGCGGCGAAGGCACATTTCGATCCTTTGCCATGACCAAACAAATGTTGTATATCGCCTTTAACATGGTTACAACTTTTCAAAACTTCACTCGTTCCTAAATCAATAGGAATTCGGCCATTTTAAATGTAGTGTGATTTTGGCCATTTGTACACGTGAGAAAGAGCAACATACTGTTGGTTAAGGGCGTTCTCCCCCACCTTGTGGACACCAAAGGTAGTGGAAGATAGTTATTTATTTTACTTAAGCACTTTAAGAAAGAGGACAAAGGTACAACTATTGACTTCTTTTCCACATTCACAAAAAAATAGGGCGCTCTTTAAAGGAATATTCCAACATCATGAGAGATCTTGTTAAAATGCTGATAGCGTTCGTGTGTTTAGATTTATCGTGGGTGTATTTAAACACACAGTGTATTATTTCTGCATGAGGCCAACCTGTGGTGTTTCTGTTTAGCAGCAGAGCGTCAGGAGTCGCCTGCCCCCCCCCCGTTCTGGTTGTACTTCCTGTGTGTGGCGTGTGCCTCGCGCTGGGCTCTCTGATGCTGCTCGGCCTCTGGAGGAACCGCAAAGGTCGGAAAACAACATGTTGCTTTCTGCTCCGTGGCTACCTAGTGTGCTGCAGGGAAACATAAATACGTCTTAACTCTGCAAACAATTACTAAGTTACACTCACATTATAATGCATTATAACTGTGCATTAATAATAAGATTCTAAACTATGAGATTCATAAAACACTACGATTGTTACAACAAAAATTACTTTTAAGTCATAATAAAAGGCTTTAAATGTATCATGACTATTGTTTTAAAGCATTCTTAATATTAATGAGTGCTATCCGAAGATTATACGGCATTATAATTATAGTTATGATGCATTACAGATATGGGCATCATTGATATTGTTAATATTTTTCCATGAATGACGAGTGACGGAAGTTAAAGTCGATTGGAGTCTAACCTTAACACTAATTCATAACAGAAATTAGGATATTTTACAATTGTAAATATAGATATAAACAGGATCATAGGTATTTTACTTTTAACTTCACTATATCTAGTTTACATTTTAGTTGATTAGATATCAAGATTGTTAGACACAAAAGGTTAACAGAAAGTTTAAAGTTTAAGCTTCTCAAATGTGATAAATGTGCTCCTTTTTCTTTAATAATAATAATTGATTTATTTTTAACTTAAGTATCATTCTCAATGAGAGATTTTTACCTGGAACAGAGTATTTTTAGAGTTTAGTTTGAGTACTATTACTGAAGAAAAAGGATCTAAATACTTCCTACACTATTGCCATCAGTATGTCATGTTTTGAAACTCCTCTCTATGTTTTTGTTGTGTGTCTCTTTAAGAGGAAGCCACGCCCCCTCATAGTTTCCTTCGCTCCTATTGGTCTAGACTAGATATCTCATCGGACGCCAACATTTCCCCTGTATCAGAAACTCAATAAACTACAATGCGTCTACCCAGTTTACTTTCATATTGATTTGAAGTGAAGACACAAGCAGATAGATATAGGGAAACAAACGCATACTTATATTTAAAACCAAATATGTGTGTAATGAGTACTTTTATATGTACTTTTAGTATTTTAAGTACATTTTTCTGATTCAATATTATTACTTAATACCATTCTCAACACAGGAAATATAATCTGTAATAGATTTCTTTTTCCAGTGTAGTATTTGACTTTTACACAATTTCTCGTCTGAAGTGAAGTAATCTTTCAAATGTTTTGTCAACTTCATTAACATATATATATATATATATATATATATATATATATATATGTAATAATATTTGTTTTGCTTCTCCCTCCCCAGATGCTGACGCTGCATCGACCTATTCTACTGTTCTGTACTCTGTGAAAATGGGAAACTACAGCTAGTAGCTTGGAAGCTTTTTATAATTGTGATGTACCTGCTACTCCAGCCTAATATATTTAAGATGTATATTAAGTGCTTCTACAATTTGGGTTGCACAGTTTTGACATAAAGGGACGAATAAAAGACGCACACAGATTCAATAACCAGGTTTGTTATCCTTTCAAATTAACCGATGAATACAATCAATTAGTCAATGGATGCATAAATGTTCGAACATTATGAATAAATAAATAGCCGATCAGAAAATAACTCGTTTTTAAATCAGGAAAAAGTGATACACAGAAAAGTGAACGGCAAAATGCACAAACATCTGAAACACTATCAGGAAAACTGAGATCTCAAGACACCGTTTGTAATGATCTGTGTGTCATGTGTTTTTAAAGCTGAAGCGTTCCTCACTGCAGCCACACGAGGACGATAACAGTCGTATCTGCTACAGTTCTCTATCAGATAGACGGTTCGGCCACAGGAGGCCGACACGGAAACGCAGAAAACGATAACGAAACGGGTCCCAAGGTAGACCTGCAAACGGCTCTGTGTTTACGCCTATACACGATCATGTCCTGATAACGATGACGCCATAGCCCCGCCTCTCCTGCTCAGAGATCAGCTGCTGGGCTGTCAGAAGAGGGGGAGGAAAAGAGAGGCTCCGTTTTTTTTAATATTATTATATAGAGTCGTTATTCATTTGTTTTAAAGCTCAATAAATAACAAAGAAGCACTTTTCTAATTTTGTCCGGAAGATTTAAACTTTAACGGACATGTTGACCGGCGGAAAAAAATCAAACTGAAACTCTGCCGCACGGCCCCCTCGTCCCTTGGAAGAGGCGGAGAGGTGGGTGTTTTTCATCTGCTGGGGCAAACGCTCGCCTCGGGGAGGGAGAAAAAGAGCCAGAGCGTCCACGGCGGAGAATAAACAGAAGGGCAACCATGGCAACCACAGGAAGTCTTCTTCACTGCTTTTGTGCAGGACTACAGCGCCCACTTACAGGCCTGGCATATGTACTACAGCGTCTCCAGCACTTTCGAGCAGTCTCGTGTGAACGGACACGTTTCTGGTGCCTGTTGCGTGTGGACGGAATACCTTTTTGATAACGATTGTGGCCCGTTATCGTCCTCGTGTGGCAAGGGCTTTAGAAAAAACCAGATTAATAATATAACCCCATGGTGGACATCTGCTGGGCAGTTATTGGTATTACATGTATTTACCCAATAATAATAATAATCTATAGATTTACATCTGTAAAAATGCTATTACAATATCATTTATTTCATTATACTTATCAAGTGATGATATTATCTGAATTGTATTACATTTTTGAACAGATTCAGAGCAGATTTGATTAAAATGTTTGTTGCTGCAAGGATTATTATAAAAAGCATGGAGTTGTAGCGGTGAAGATAAATCATTATCAATTAAAAAAATACACTTTAAATATAAAAACTCTCTTTTTTTCTTCTTCTTCTTCTTCTTCTTCTTCTTCTTCTTCTTCTTCTTCTTCTTCTTCTTCTTCTTCGCTCTCTTTTAAGCATTAGCTCGAGCTGCAGGTAAAACCAGACGAAAGAATAGGTTGAAATGAATAATCCGCCATTATTACTCATTTTATTATATATTTTCCGAGTTGTTCTTACCTCTTGCCCACCTTTGGTAGATGTAAATACACACTATGAATATTATGGTGAAGGTATGGAATATCAGGATGGAGCACAGCAGCCTGGACAGAGACATGAGAGGAGGAGGAGGCGTACAGACAACTCCAGGCTGATCTGTGAGGGAGAACATTATTATTTAAAATTCAAACATTTGCGTCTGCTGGCGAAGCAGATTTCCACTTTCCTGATGTTTAGAATACTCTTTATCGTCTATTTTCAGTCTAAATTGGACCATAATTCACAGAATGAGCCTCATACTGTGTTCAAGATTACTTTAAAGTAGAGATCGACACTTTAAACTGACGTATTAAATCAAGTGAGAAGTCGGGTCATTTCTCATAGACTTCTATACAATGTGACTCTTCCCTGCCCCCTTCTGGATATAAGAGAGAGTGCTTAAGGTTTAAGGCACACAATGGCTTTGAACGTCTTTTAACATTACAATTACAGATCTGCAGGCTATACACCACTACAATAATTTTCTCATAGACTTCTATAGAATCCATTTTTCTTTTTGCCCCCTGCTGGATTTTAGAGAGAATGCAGCTTCGAGCCACTTCTTACATTGGCTTTGTTCGATTTCTACCTGTAAAATCAACCAATTCGCACACGTTTCGAGAGAAAATGCGTCATCACCTGTCACTGCGAGCCAGCTCTGCTGGGATTTTGCTTTCTTGGGATGTTCACACCCGTAGAAACCTTCATCGGATTTGGACACTGCTTGAAAGATCAGCTTCCCTGCAGAATGGTCGCCGATAAACACGTTGTCTTTGGAGAACCCCGCCGAGAAATTTGATGTGGGTTTAACGCCTTTTTCCTTGTAGATACAACGAAGCGCCACTTCATCCCCCGCCGTCACAGGAAGCGTCGGAATCTCCAAGATCACACCGACAGCTGGAATATAACACATCTCCATGCTTTTGTATTCAGCATTGAAAAATAAATTACATGAACTCAAGTACTATGAAGAATTTTCATTTCCTGCCTATTGAAAAAGTACAGTTTGTTTCTGAATTGTAGTTCGATTCGTTTTTACTCCGTTAAAAATGATTTTAGAGCTTTATTAATACTTATTTGAACATTTTGCATCAAACTATATGTGATAAACTTTTAACATAATGCATGTCCAAAGAATAAACCATGCGAGTAACTGTTTGAGGAACAGAAAGGTACAATTATTGAATATAATACAATTCAAAAATCTGAATTTCAACAATATGCATGCAACAATATTAACAATTTAATAATGTCAGATATATAAAATAAATAATATATCATATATGGACACCATATATTAGTACTTTTGTTATGTACTTTTTTAAATGTTGGACAATATGCAGAAACATCTAGAGAAAATACTGTGGAAGCAATGAACCCTGGGTTGTTTTTTAAAGAAATTAAGTGGTTTTCAACATTAAAATGAGCTACTTATTTAACTGTTAAATAATATTAAAATGCAACAAACCACAAATATCCAGGTGAGAAGTGCGTTCATTTTCTCATTGACTTCTACACAATCTGACTTCTTTTAGTGACATTAGTGTTGTGATATTTAAAAATGAACTTGGTTTCTTTGCATTATTCAATTTCTGCAAAAACCTTGTCTTGTAATGTGGTACTTTTTAAAGGAGACATGTCATGCTTTTCCGGTTATCACCCGTCCCCTTGTTGTTATGAAGGTTGTTCTGCATGTAAACGGTCTGCAGAGTCAAAACCCTCAAAGTACACCCTGTAGCGAGTACAACTCTAACACAGAAAATACCTCCCTAAAACGCCTCGTTGGAGATTCCCCCCAGTGCAGGCAGCTCTGATGATCTCTCCTCCCTGGCTGCAGGCTGATAACAGACAGTTGGGATCGCGGCAAAATTCTCTTTGCAGACCCATTCTCACAGCGTTCATCAACCTTTTTCTTACTCAATATCAAGCCACACTTTTTTACTTCTACTTCTACTTTTTTACTTTACTTCGGCTGTGACTTTGTGGGTGCTCAGGGTGAGTTTGGCTGTGTTTCGCTGTCGCTAAACAAGGGAAACAACACCTCCACGGAGCTTAGCGCGATTCACAACGTCCCGACCAATCAGAGCACACTGTGCTCACAGTGAGGGGGGGGGGGAGGAGCTACTGGAGCTACAACGAGCCGTTAAAGGCAGAGAGTGAAATTCAGTGAATACACGTAGTTTACAGAGACGCTGTTTGAGAAACCAATGTGAGTTTGGAACATTGCACAATATAAATCTATTCTAGTCGACTCAACGATGGAATTATGATCAGTGGAAATGGCCACGACATGTCTCCTTTAAATGAATTGGTACCTTTACTTAAAGGTCTCCTATTATGCAAAATGCACTTTTCGATGTCTTTTCCACATAAATGTGTGTCCCCGGGGTGTCAGGAGACTCAGAAAATAAAACCCTCTCATTTTTAAAAAAAATTTTTTAAGCTTTAGACCCAGAATCAGCGTTTCTCTAACAGGGCTGAAATAGAGGGATATGAGGGATGTCTAAAATGCATGATCAGTTTGGTATTTTGAGCAAAACACTTCATAGACATATTTTTTTTATATAATAATTTGTATATATCTGAGACCCATAATATATGCCTAAAAATAACATGATAGGAGACCTTTAAGTGAAGGACCTGAATACTTCCTCTGGCTGTTTAATAGAGTGGTGCAGGGATGACGTATTTACCCGGGAGTGGGTTCCCTCCACAAAAAAGGGATTTCTAGGATTTTTGGAATATTGTAAAAAATAAGGTCTGTGGAAAACGAAGCTGTTAGATACAGTAAATACACGTTTTGTTCAGCTGGATAATCTCCACGTCTGCCCTACTTTTATCATTTTCGAATCATAAAGCTAATCGCCAGAAGCAAAATGCTAACGTTATGCTATAAAGGAACTACAGCGAGTCCAGCAGCACGACTTCAACGTCACGCCAACTTAAGATCCATATTCAAACATACAGATTCTAAATGGTTCGAGTTGAAGCGTTTGTTTGAACACTTTGTAGGAGGCAGGGACTTGCTTTCAAGCGGAACAGGGCAAACAAACTTAGAGGAGTGTTCACGTGTTCGCCGTAACGACGTACAACGGCCTCCATGACTTCTGTACTCCTATTCAGCCACTTGGTAACAACCATCGTTTTTCAGACACGTCAACTCTTCAGAAATCACCAGTGGGGTCGCTGCTGATGGATTTAATGTCGTAGAACAAAAACGTGATCCGGAAAAATTATGTATTGAAGTCAATGGAGAGAGAAAACGTATCTTTCGATCCCGTTTGAATTGTGCCACGAATTACGCATATGATGTTTGACAATCTTAAAAAATAATTTCCATGTAAAAAAAGTCACAGTTTTTTGTAAAACTGTTGAAATATAAGACTATGAAAAATACGCAACTAGAAAGACTACAAATCCCAGAGTCGCGTAAGTCATGTCATAACTCATGTATTGCTCGTCTCGTTCTTTCGCTTCCCGTCTGATGAAAGGAACAGGAGTGGCTGGATCAAGTTAGCTACCTAGCTAGTAGCAAGCACGCTAGTTAGCATTACAGCCTTAGCCTTGTCATTTTTATTAGCCTTAAAGAGCCTGTGACACCATCCCAACAACTGTTGTGCAATGAAATATTGGGCTACTAGTAATCTCGAACCGTCAGTTTAAAAAAGAAAAAGCGATACCGTTTCGTTAAATATCAATAATTTCGAACATCGCGGGGAAATTCCTTCACTCATTTTGAAGATTTGGGGGAAGCCGGAAGTGACGTCAATGCGGGAACGCTTCGAGAGCCAAACACGGACAAAGTGTGTTGTCATGCGTAGAAATGGTGAATTACTGAGTTTAGGCACGTTAATAACGTTTTAATGAAGTCGACTACAGTATATTCATATTTGTCAGTGCTTTCATGTCAATTCGGCGACATAAACATAAATGATCGTGGTGAAGATGATGATTACATTAGGATTAAAAATCGGGAGTGAGAGCTGCTGAATTTCCTCCCGTCGGATGTGATATAAAAACAAATCGATTATTTTTGTGGTTGTAAACTCAAGTGGATGAAACTACATTTATTAGTGCTTTCAAGTCAATTCGGCGAACATATGATACATTAAATGACGAGTGAGGATGATGATTAAAAATCGTTTGTTTGAGCCGGTCTGCATTTCCTGATGAGAAAACAAACCGATGCTTTTTGTAGTTGTAGTACACCAACATGGATTAAACGTGTGGTTTTTTACCTCAATGTTGGGAAATTAATGGATAAAATGCACGGATTATTATTATTATTCCCACTCCGATCGGGACACTAGGTCCACCGTTTCCCCGCAGCGAGGCTCCCCCCGTTGACAGTTTACGTGGGCTGGGTGCAGTGGCGGACTGGCCATCGGGACGAATCCCGATGGGCCGGTACCGAAGTGGGCCGGTCGGATAAGTCACCAGCACATCCCCCATAGGCGGCGCGTGAGGCTCAGGTTACATTACAGGATAAAGGAAATACAGTTTAATCTGCCGTATGCAGAGAAGACGCCGACGTGTCGCACTTATCATTCATATTACATCATCAATCAGTCGATCATCGATCATATAATATCATAATATATCATATATTTCCTGATCTGAGTCAGCTTCTCCAGCCTCATCTGGCCGTGCAACACTCAGTGTCACAGACTGGATGCAGAAGTATTATTTAACACATTATGTTGACGAAACACTCGAGACAAATGTAATTAAAGTCAGATCCACTCGTGTCTTAGACGTGAACGCGCTCTCAGCTGGAGAGAGAAACCCTGGCTTGATTTACCGAGTTGATAACCAGCGTCGTAGGACCGCTTAGCGAGATCTCGTTTGTTAGTTTGTTGTTGTTAGTTTGTTTGTTACTCAAACATATCCAGGGTCTGTTGAACTGGCTTCGTAGTACAGGGCACAGGTGGCTAGCAGCGCTAATGTCAAAGACACAGACATTATACATTATATTTGTATTTTACATCCCCCGCTCCCCCCGTTGACAGCTTGCTAGCGGTACCGAAGTGGGCCGGTCGAGAGTCCCGGGATGATTTGTAGTCCCATTCCACCACTGGCTACATGACCGTATGATCGCCCATATTGACGCACCTCATTCCTAAACTTCTAACAGATACAACATAAACCGATCCTTCAGCCTCATGAGCTCTCAGACACGTTCAACATTAACCTGTCATCGCTGTCTGAGCTTGCTGCTGTGTGCGCCGTCGTGCGTTTACATCTGACTGTATATATATAAAGGTTTACATGCAGATGCTGGGATCCTGGACGGTGCAGCTGGAGCGCTGTGCCCGCAATGACGTCACGCATCATTTGGCGGGACTTGAAGAATCCGCGAGAAGATCCAGAAATTGTCAACATTGAAGGATTAATGGTTATCAAAGTACAAATATCCAAAATCAGTTCAGTAACGGTTTTCAAGGGGACAATATGTACTAAAGTTGATGGGTTTGGATGATGGGGAACACCGTGTCACAGGCTCTTTAACATGAAGTAACATTAAGTAACCCAACATGTTAAACAGTAAGAGTAGTAGTCATATTTCGTGAACCCTTTGAAGAGTACTGTCACCGGTGTGATCATTCTATAATACACCATTTAAGCCTGGGGGAGAAATGCTAACGCTAACGCCACATTAGCATCGCCGATCTTTTCTACTTCACGCGATCCGCACAAATGGTTGACATTAAACATTAAAAAGACCAGGCAGTTCAGAGAGAATCAAAGGAAGGCAGGCAGGCGGCTTTGCATGACATTCTTCTGGACGTGTTTCCTTGTGGTGATAGTGAGGGTCGATCCCTTGTTTAGCAAGACAGTAGTGACGGCCATCTTGGGGACGTCTGTGTAGTTCTGCGAGACCAGAGATGTAGGTCTTTGAGCGTTTCACACAAAAAAATGTGTTACTTCACAGTTTTACGACACTCTTTTTTGACTGGCAACATTTTCTTTTAAATTGACAAACATCATATGTGTAATTCGTGGCACAATTCAAACGGGATCGAAAGATAATCTTTTTCTCTCCATTGACTTCAATACATATTTTTTCCGAAATAAGGTCCCATGGAGGTCCACCGGACGGGGAGGGACTTCGCCACTCTATTGCATAAATGTACGTTTTTTTTGGTATTACTATTCACTGAGATGTTGACGGAGTTGCTGCAGCTGCCCTCCGGAGACTCGCACCAGTACACCCCAGCGTCCGTGGGGTAGGCGGCCTCGATCAGGCACGAGGATTTACTCGGTTCGCCCCAGCCATGCGTGCAAACCTCAGAAATCTTCCGGGAAGTGTTTCTCTTGACGCTCCAGCCGGTGGAGTTTGCTTCGCACTTCAGATTGATGGATTCATACTGAAAGAACTGGGATCGGTCGGGCGTGACGACCAGCGTCGCAGCTGTGGAGGTCAGAGAGATTAGCAAAAACATCCATGAGAAATGCTGTGGAAATGATGTTAGTGTCTTCAATGGTAGAAAGAACCCTGGATTGGCTTTTTTTAAGTAATCAAGTGTGATGTTTTTAGCTTTAATTGCTGCCAGCGTTTCATTTAGGCGTCTTCCTATGAGTTTAACTTGGATGGACGTTGCCCTTATTGTCAATTTCACTTTTAATTGGACCATAGTTTACAAAATCAACATCATCCTGTAATGTAAAAGACTTAAAACTAGGGTTTGAGACCAAAACCTCATCAGGAAAACCTTTACTGATGTAATAAACTAAGTGGTGGAAGGCTAATTTTCTCATAGACTTCTATACAATGTGACTTTTCTTTGCCCCCTGCTGGACACTAGAGAGACAGCAGATTTAGGACCCTTTTGCAATAGCTTTGAAAGTCTTTTATCTGTAAAATAGACCACAGATTTCACAGTGAGAAGTAAGGTAATCTTCTTATAGACTTCCATACAACCTGCCTTCTCTTTCCCACCTGTTGGATACTCGAGAGAAAACAGGTTTAAGGAGCTATTGCATTGAATTTGTTAGTTTGTTAACTGTACAATTAAAATTAAAAAACATGAACCACTAATATCCAGGTCAGAAGTCAGGTCCTATTTTCATAGACTTCTATACAATCTGACTTCTTCTTGCAATATTGTGCTTTTTCAAAACGAACATAAAAGTAGTTTCTTTGATGTGTTCGGGATCTGAAACGTCTCCTTTTTCTCCAAAGACCTTCTCTAAAGGACACGATTTAAATCTTTGGAAGGCATGTTGTCAGAAGTTCAGAGAATACAACCTAAATGTGTATTTTACCCAAAAACATACATATAAAATGTGAAACCAGAGAAAATGTACAGTTGTGTTTTATTTTGCGTATCTCAAGAGCTGTGTTTTATATGGAGGCAATGCTGTCGTTAAATTACATTTTATTTCAGTATTAATACTTTTAGTGCATTGAGAAGTGTTTCTTCCTGGTATTACTCTCAACATCTACTGATGCGCACCTTGTTTTTATTTCTAATTTTGAGATTGAAGTCACAGTATTAACAAATTGAGATGACGTTTTTTAGAGTGGAAATGATGACAATAAATCAAAAGTGTTAGATATTAAAGATTCTATAATTGTTTTATTTGCTGTATGCCTGGCTCTAAAACTCTTATTTACAAAGCAGGGTTTTAAAGAGAGTAAAACCCAGACTTTTTACCAAAATTCACAAAAATGAGAAACCAGGAAGCGCACTTCGACAAACCATGAATTTCTCTCGGTTACCTTTCCATATTTAGATGTAGGAGAAGTTAGAAGAGGAGAAGTCAATGAAGTTTGGTTGGCACATGAGCCTGTTACATACACACTATATAAATTATAGTTATAAAATATAAACGTACTTACAGAGCATTAGGCAGAGTGAGGAGACTTCCATCTCAGTAATGTCGTCTCTCTTCTTCTATCGAGTTTGACGCGGTCGGCGACCACATCCTGGTCAAACACAGGAAACATTGACAGTTAACGCTGAACGTACCAAGCTCTACTTTTAAAAACATGCTTACTGAAACTGAAATATAGAAGTGAAAAGATGTGATTAAGGTGGATATGCTGTGAAAATACTAGATGTACTTTTCCTTTATTTCAAACCATACCTCGTAAAGTTAACTTTTCACGAGTACTTCTAATCAAGTGAAAGTCTGAGTGGTCCTCAGACTTGCTTAAAGAGGCCCTACTAAGCCAGCTAGTCTACTGTAGAACATGTGTGCATTTGATCATAACGTCTGTACATTTACAGGGACTGTGGCCACATCTAAGCAGCTCATCAACATCAGATTTAAAAAACAGAAGTTTACAAGAAAAGGAAACGCCATTAAAGATTGTTGGAGTTTTCTTCTTGTTCAGTCACAGTGTTTCTGTGACATCAGAATCCGGTTTCTCACCAGGTAGGTTGACACGCACGAGGAATTTGACTTGATGTCGTGGTGCAGACATAAGAGTGAAACAAAAATAAATAAAAACAGATAGAGAACTATTTTAAGAACGCTATGGTAACATTAAAACATTTAAAAAATAAGATATGTGCAGTAAAAAAAGCAAATATATGTTTATTAGAAGCAGCATATTGGCGTCTTGGCTCGGGCCTCATCGCTCCACAGGTTTACAAAGAACATTGAGTGATGACGAACTTCCCCCGAGCCTCCAGGTGGAAGCGAGGAGGAGGCAGACCTGGCAGCTTAAGCAGAGCGGCAGGTTTAGAAGAATGTGTTGAGTTGGCTGTAAGGGGTAGGCCGATAAGCGCGCCACGGGGGAAAGTATCATTGGTGCTCGAGTGACTGCCCATTTATTATTTCTCATAACCTGAAAGAAGGAAGCCTTCAGCCGTAAGTGTGACAGCAGGAAGTCACTTTGCAAAGTGACAGGGGGTAGTGGAGAGGAAACGAGGAGTAAAGATCACATCTGGTTTTACCTGCTGGGCGCCGCACCTGTTCTTACCTTTTGCTTTTGAGGAAAAAACTACTTTTGGACTAAATGTCACCCCACTGACCTCGGGGCAATCCATCATTTTAGGTCTTAACTGACTGGCCAGAGGTGACGCTAAATAAGTTTGATAAGTTAAAAGTGAAAGTGAAAATTGTTCACAATGACACAGTTCTGGAAAAGTGGACTGTTTGGACTTATTGGACTGATTTTATTGTTTTTGATGACAAGCAAAGGTAGGATTTCTTCCTTAAATAAGCAATAACATAACATGTATTGGAAATTAGGATCAAAGACCTAGTGCATCAGTTAAAATATACCAATACATCAACAAACCATCCACCATCTATTGTTCTTTCAAACCTTTCCTTATTGCCATCCATTCTGAAATCTGAAATGTGGCAAAATAAATAAATATGTTTCTTTTATCTTTTCCCCAGCAGGAATAGAGCCAGGAGGGGTGTCGAGTAAGTACAAAGATCTTTAATTCTCTTCCTGGTTGGTGCCTGCCTCCTTGTAGTTTTTTATTTTGTCTCCTTGTAGTTTTCCTCTGTCTCCTTCAGTCCTTGTAGTTTTACACTGTCCCTTTGTAGTTTACTCTATCTCCATGTAGTTCTTATTTTGTCTCCTTGTAGTTCTTACTTTGTCTCCTTGTAGTTCTTACTTTGTCTCCTTGTAGTTCGTATTGTGTCTCCTTGTAGTTCTTACTTTTTCTCCTTGTAGTTCTTACTTTGACTCCTTGTAGTTCGTATTGTGTCTCCTTGTAGTTCTTACTTTTTCTACTTGTAGTTCTTATTTTGTCTCCTTGTAGTTCTTATTTTGTCTCCATGTAGTTTTCCTCTGTGTCCTTCTCTCCTTGTAGTTTTACACTGTCCCTTTGTAGTTTACTCTATTTCCATGTAGTTCTTATTTTATCTCCTTGTAGTTCTTACTTTGTCTCCTTGTAGTTCTTACTTTTTCTCCTTGTAGTTCTTATTTTGTCTCCTTGTAGTTCTTATTTTGTCTCCTTGTAGTTTGTATTGTGTCTCCTTGTAGTTCTTACTTTGTCTCCTTGTAGTTTGTATTGTGTCTCCTTGTAGTTCTTACTTTTTCTACTTGTAGTTCTTATTTTGTCTCCTTGTAGTTTTCCTCTGTCCCCTTGTAGTTTACTTTGTCTCCTTGTAGTTTTCCTCTGTCTCCTTCTCTCCTTGTAGTTTTACACTGCCCCCTTGTAGTTCTTATTTTGTCTCCTTGTAGTTCTTACTTTGTCTCCTTGTAGTTTTATTTGGTCTCTTTGTAGTTTTACTCTGTCTCCTTTTACTCTGTCTCCTTTTACTCTGTCTCCTTGTAGTTCCTATTTTGTCTCCTTGTAGTTTTATTTGGTCTCTTTGTAGTTTTACTCTGTCTCCTTTTACTCTGTCTCCTTTTACTCTGTCTCCTTGTAGTTCCTATTTTGTCTCCTTGTAGTTTTTATTTTGTCTCCTTGTAGTTTTATTGTGTGTCTTTTTTAAAGATATGTCAAAACTGTTTGTGTTTTATGTTAGTTTACTAGATATCTGATTGTTCTCATTACAGATAAAGTACAGACCCAAGATGCAGCGAAGGGAGAGGACGTGACTCTGGACTGCCACGTTGGATCTGATCTAATCGTCTCTATCAAATCAGCTGAATGGAGATTCAACGGTGGAGTCAATGTCCTGGTTTACAAAAGCAAAGACTTTTCCCTCGATGATCAGGGGGCACATTTCGGAGATCGAGCGTCTGGAGGCGTCAGCTGGAATTTCGACAAAGGGAATCTTCCTCTGAAAATCAAATCTCTGTAGAAATCTGATGCTGGGATTTACAGCTGCTCTGTTTCAACTGGAGAAGACCCCAAAGAAATCATCTCTATAAAACTGAACGTTAATGAAGGTAAGCCATGCTTTCATTGCTCAACGTGTATTCAGATAAAAACAGTATTTATAGGCCTACTGTACATTACAAATAATTATAAAAAATGATAAATATGTATTCTTTTAACATTCTATTAAAAAAGACCACAAAAATATTCAATACAAAAATAAAGTAATAAAAAAACAATTTAGGAAGTAATTTAAAACAATTAATAATAATAACTGTTGCGTAAATTAAAAACACAAAAATGCTTAATAACAATTCTACACTCTAAATTCAAAACGAAATATTGTAAAAACACAAAAAAGCTTTACTTAAAATACACAACCGAAAAAAGATATATACAAATATACTTTAAAAAAACTAAAATAACTTTAAATAAAAATAATTTGTAACCAAAAAAATAAAGAACTTCAAATGTACAATAACATTCATAATGTGTTAAACCGCATTTATGTTCAATTCCTCACTTTCCTCAAAATAATAAAATAGACATTTAATTTTTTTCAGCGGGTGTTGAAGAACCACGGGTCAAGGACCGAACTGTGAGTAAAAAATGCCAGAAAATGTACTACAAATATATTATTTTAAGAATGAATCTACTTTAATAAAAACATTTCCCCGAAATGTATAAAAACGTTTTGTTATGGAAAAATCCAGAATAATTTTTTTATATACATTTTTTTCTCCCACAGGCGACGGGCCAGAGCTGCAAAACTATTGGCGTAAGTTCAAATAAAAGAGGCTTCTTTACTGTGTAATATATCACTGAATTCACACATTTTGTATTGGTCCTTCATTCCTTTTTTTAAACTGGGGTCGTGATAAATTAAGGATATATTTTGTATTTTATTTTTCCTCTTTTCTTTCAGGACACTGTGTTGACTCTGTTGTTGGCCACGTCTACATTACTGCACTTTCTGCACTACTGAAGAAACATCGAAAGGTCTGTAAGTCACAACAAATAAAGATTACAAATACAAAACTGTACTGCAAAACATTAAAAAAACATGATAACTTAAATATAAATACAATATATTCTTCCATTTAACTTGGTTCAAGAATTATTCATGATTCTTTTTTTTATTAACAAAATTAAATTAAATATTGTTAGATTTGTGTACATTGTTTTATTTGCACACATCAAAAGGTCATCCCCACGTGCATATTAAAATAAAATCGTTTTTTGTGTCGTGTAGGTACGAGCGGAGAGGAAACCACGAGCAGAAAAACAAAGCCACAAAAATCCTGAGAAAATACATATTTCTTTTTTTTGTAAATGCAATTCAAATATTTTTTTATGAGGTGCCCCTCGAAAAACATCGGTTAATCAGAATAACCAAAAATGCCCATAAAGCACGAATAATGTTAAAAATGAATTGATGTCATTCAGTTAAGTTCACTCTCCAAAGGTCCTTGTGTCAAAAGCTTTATTACATTTTGTATTTTTGATGGATGTAAGTAATGTTGTATTTTCAGGTTTGACCTCATGATGGCGGCGTTTTTGCACCTGCCATTTCCCTTTCATTAAATAAATCAAATCATCCCAAATAATATACAATTATGTGAACAATGACGCCATATTCTTATTGTTGTTTCAGATTCAGGTCATTTTACAAATGTCGCTTTTGATATTTAATCATGATATTGTATCCAGGGAAGGTATCTTTTACATTTAGATGTTATACTTCAGTTGATAGGTTTAAAACTCATTTGAAGATATAATTATTAAGAAGATGGGTATTTTTGTGATGAATGCTTTACTTGACCTTTTCTTCTTTCTGTGATATGTGAAGCACTTATTACCATCTGTTCTGAAAAGCACTACATAGATTTATTTACATTATAATTATATTTCAACCTTTATATTTTGTGTGATGAAATGAAGTGCGTTTTGTAAGCTGTGAGACATCGAAGCCACTGATCTGTGATCATCGTTTAAAGCAGGGGGGTCAAACTCAAACACACAATGGGTCAAAAAATAATAAATGGGTGCTAGTCGAGGGCCGGACTGGTTCAATGTTTATTGCAAAACGTATTGAATTGAACTTATTGCACATATTAAACCTGGAACTAACAAAGCTTCAATTCTTGCCTATTACAACAACATTAAACATTAAATAATCAGCTGCATTCATTTCTCATGGCTCTATCTGCAGCTTCTCCAGAGTCATTTCTTATGAGTGCATTTCCCCACAGGCCAACGACAGCTTCAACAAAACTATTCCCCTCAGAGAGAAACCAAACATGCCCTGCTGTCGTGAGAGGAAGTGCAGAAGGAAGCATCCATTAAACTCAGTGTGCTGCTCTGTGATGCTAGCTCAGATACTTGGCGTCTCATCTCGGGTGCAAGGTCATCAATGTGTGGGCTCAGGCTCTGAGCGGAGGAGACCCTCAGGATGGAGGGAAGGTGTGCTGCAATATACCGGCAGGCCGGATCTAATGGTGATTAGAAATGATCCTGCGGGCCAGTGGGTCTGGGTGTATGGGAGAAGGAATATGCTGTGGAGAGAGCTGCTGGGTGGATGTGTTGGATGGAGTAATCCACGTCTCAGTGAGAGCAAGGAAATCCAGGGTCTGCAGGGAGGCGGAGCCAGAGAGGAAGTCAGCCTTAGGAACAGCTGACTGGCAGTTCCACAGGCCGCCTGAAACTAGATGTTGGATCTCAGTGGAGCACGTGGGATAGACGAGAGCAGGCCGGGTATAGCGATTAGGAGATACACGGGGCCAGAGGACCTGAGAGGAGACACATGGACAGGAATGGAGAAAACACACATGATTATAGCCTGAGGGGCTAGAAAGCTAAAGAAAAGAAAAATAAAACACCAGCAATACTTAGCTCAATCAGAGTAGGATTTGCCTCCTCGTGACTCCCGCAGGACTCCAATGTCTTTGTCGGTCTGACGCTGAAGCTGACGCTCAAAGAAAGAGCTGCCTAAATGGACGCCTGATTGCTGAGTTCTCACAGCTGTGGTGCCACGCCCCTCTAATTAGTTAACTCATTACAGCTGATGGGCGACAGCTGAGAGGCCCTGCCGATTTAAATGCAGCCATTGCCTACTGAGACCTGTGTGAAAGAGCTTCACGTGATCAGATCTGAGATTTAAATTCTCTCAAAAGCGCCGTTTTTAGCTACAATTATACAGAGTAGAACAACTGAAATAGAGAAGTCTAATTAAACAAGAACAGCACTTACAGTGGTTACTGCGTCAATAGGTATTGTCGCCACCGGGGGTTTACAGTTTGTAGACCATAGACATGCACTAAAACCTATAGAACACTCTACAGGAAAGGGAACACCACAGAAGAAGAACAGGGCCTCTTTAAACTTTGTGTCTCAACAGTACAATTATAAAAAGCAAAATTAGATTTTGTATTTTTGGTCGAGTACTGTTGTGTTCTCTGTTGTGTCCACATGGTGGTGCTGTTTCTACTCCTAGCGGCTAATTGTTCATAGATAATTTTGAATCATGTGAAAAATGATGCCATATTCTTCATTTTTTTACATTTGTGTATCTTTTTAAATCCAGATTTGATATCCAAGATGTGGTTGATATCGTAACAAGTTGGGTTGTTTACCTTTTTTATCCTGAAGCACTTCATATCTTCGGTTCTGAAAAGCACTACAAAGATCAAATGCATTTATATTATAACTATATTTCAACGTTTATATTTACTGTGATATAAAACCAAATCTCAGGAAGTGAGTTTTGTAAACTGTGAAACATCGAAGCCATGTCAAACTGTGATTACTGTTTACTAATATTAAAATAAATGATTTATATCATTTTTATATTAAAGGTCCCCTATTATGCAAAATCCACTTCTTCATGTCTCTTCTACATCAACATGTGTCCCCTCTTCTTCATGTCTCTTCTACATCAACATGTGTCCCCTCTTCTTCATGTCTCTTCTACATCAACACGTGTCCCCTCTTCTCCATGTCTCTTCTACATCAACACGTGTCCCCTCATCTCCATGTCTCTTCTACATCAACACGTGTCCCCTCTTCTTCCATGTCTCTTCTACATCAACATGTGTCCCCTCTTCTTCATGTCTCTTCTACATCAACATGTGTCCCCTCTTCTTCATGTCTCTTCCATGTCTCTTCTACATCAACATGTGTCCCCTCTTCTCCATGTCTCTTCTACATCAACATGTGTCCCCTCTTCTCCATGTCTCTTCTACATCAACATGTGTCCCCTCTTCTTCACGTCTCTTCTACATCAACATGTGTCCCCTCTTCTCCATGTCTCTTCTACATCAACACTGTGTCCCCTCATCTCCATGTCTCTTCTACATCAACACGTGTCCCCTCTTCTTCCATGTCTCTTCTACATCAACACTGTGTCCCCTCTTCTTCATGTCTCTTCTACATCAACACGTGTCCCCTCATCTCCATGTCTCTTCTACATCAACATCGTGTCCCCTCTTCTCCATGTCTCTTCTACATCAACATGTGTCCCCTCTTCTCCATGTCTCTTCTACATCAACACGTGTCCCCTCATCTCCATGTCTCTTCTACATCAACACGTGTCCCCTCTTCTCCATGTCTCTTCTACATCAACACGTGTCCCCTCTTCTCCATGTCTCTTCTACATCAACACGTGTCCCCTCATCTCCATGTCTCTTCTACATCAACACGTGTCCCCTCTTCTCCATGTCTCTTCTACATCAACATGTGTCCCCTCTTCTCCATGTCTCTTCTACATCAACATGTGTCCCCTCTTCTTCACGTCTCTTCTACATCAACATGTGTCCCCTCTTCTTCATGTCTCTTCTACATCAACATGTGTCCCCTCTTCTCCATGTCTCTTCTACATCAACATGTGTCCCCTCTTCTTCACGTCTCTTCTACATCAACATGTGTCCCCTCTTCTTCATGTCTCTTCTACATCAACATGTGTCCCCTCTTCTTCATGTCTCTTCTACATCAACATGTGTCCCCTCTTCTCATGTCTCTTCTACATCAACATGTGTCCCCTCTTCTTCATGTCTCTTCTACATCAACATGTGTCCCCTCTTCTTCATGTCTCTTTTACATCAACATGTGTCCCCTCTTCTTCATGTCTCTTCTACATCAACATGTGTCCCCTCTTCTTCATGTCTCCTCTACATCAACATGTGTCCCCTCTTCTCTACGTCTCTTCTACATCAACATGTGTCCCCTCTTCTTCATGTCTCCTCTACATCAACATGTGTCCCCTCTTCTCTACGTCTCCTCTACATCAACATGTGTCCCCTCTTCTTCATGTCTCTTCTACATCAACATGTGTCCCCTCTTCTTCATGTCTCTTCTACATCAGCATGTGTCCCCTCTTCTCATGTCTCTTCTACATCAACATGTGTCCCCTCTTCTTCATGTCTCTTCTACATCAACATGTGTCCCCTCTTCTTCATGTCTCTCTACATCAACATGTGTCCCCTCTTCTCCATGTCTCTTCTACATCAACATGTGTCCCCTCTTCTTCACGTCTCTTCTACATCAACATGTGTCCCCTCTTCTCCATGTCTCTTCTTCATCAACATGTGTCCCCTCTTCTTCATGTCTCTTCTACATCAACATGTGTCCCCTCTTCTTCATGTCTCTTCTACATCAACATGTGTCCCCTCTTCTTCATGTCTCTTCTACATCAACATGTGTCCCCTCTTCTTCATGTCTCCTCTACATCAGCATGTGTCCCCTCTTCTCCATGTCTCTTCTACATCAACATGTGTCCCCTCTTCTTCATGTCTCTCTACATCAGCATGTGTCCCCTCTTCTCCATGTCTCTTCTACATCAACATGTGTCCCCTCTTCTTCATGTCTCTTCTACATCAGCATGTGTCCCCTCTGTGGAAAGAGACTCTGAAAGTTTCAGGAACAAAGATTCTCTCTCTTTTTGATCCATTTCTATAAAAACCTGTCTGAAAATGAGCTGATCAGATTTTGGCCACTTGATGATGTCATAACGATGTGTTGTCTTGTGTAACCATTAGCCAATCAGCAACAAGGTACCCCCCCCCCCCCCCTTATCACCTGAATCTCCTCTAGAGCTCCATTGAGTTCTTTGTAACCAGATGTCTCTCAGAGGGGCGTGGGGAGGGGCTCCTTGTTTTCATCTAAAGTAACAGACAGAGAATCAGCACTTTGGAAACAGGGCTGAAACAGAGGGGATTATGGGTAATGCTGCAATGACCTGTTTGGTGTTTCAGCCAATCAGAGACAGGCTCTGGATATATCTGAGACCTGTGATATATTCTTGAAAAAGAGTGTAATAGACTCGAGGAGCTGTTTAATTTGATTTGTGTTCTGTGTGTGTATGTGTTGTCGGTCTGTGTGTGTGTGTGTTGTCGGTCTGTGTGTGTATGTGTTGGTCTGTGTGTGTATGTGTTGTTGGTCTGTGTGTGTTTCAAAGCAGCACAATGTCCTAGTTTCCATTTCTCAGAAATAACCCCGACTTAGTTTCATTATGAATAATCTCACCACAATGACCAGGCAGACAGGAAACGGCCGATTAAACAAAAATAAAAATCACTGACCATAACTGGGTTTGTTTCTTCAACACTCAACATTAACTATAATGTGAGAACGTAAATAAAACTGGACGTTTTTGTGTCATTTTTCAGTTCATTTTGAGTCGACTTTGGACAGATATGAGATGTGTTTAAGGTTGAGGTAAAACTTCACACCCTTTGTTTGCATGGACGGAAAATAAAACCACTAACATTTTCCACTTCCTGTTCACCGTCAGCAGCGTGATGTGCTTTGTTCCTGTTGTACACAACTCACATTTACACATTTCTTCTAATCAAAACAAAACTAAGCGCGAAACAAGAGGACGAAGAAAGTGTATTTTCTGTTGATGTTGAGTTGTAGGATAATTAATCAATTTTTTATACATGTTTGTTTTTTTCTGTGACGTCGATTTGGTTAGCTGGCCGGCTCTTGTGATTGGTCAACCACTTCCAGATGTCCCGCCCCTTAGGGGGCTCACGTTGGAGCGCTAGCCGATAAAACGATAGTTACGGCTGTAACTACGGTTCTATGAGTCCCGGATGACCGCCAGAGGCGGTGCTTTAGCACTGGATATGTCCATCGCGCGCATGCGCAGCTCGAGTACCAATAACAACAAAGTCACCTGTGACCCACGTGACACCGGCTACATCAGCCGGTGTCGACAGAGGATCTGTTCCCAGAATCTTCTCGCGAGCACACAAGAATTCTGAGTGACAGGAAACTCTGGCGGTCATCCGGGACTCATAGAACCGTAGTTACAGCCGTAACTATCGTTCTATTTCGTCCCTACTGACCGCCAGAGGCGGTGCTTTAGCACTGGATGACCTATACCAACCATGTCATGAAGAATCCAAGCACTTACTCACCTAGTTGGAAGCAGCGGAGCTTGGCCACAAGACCACCCCCAGGGGGTGAGGAGTGGCGACATTGACCCGGTAGAACCTGGAGAATGTGCCAGAAGACGCCCATGACGCCGCGGCGCAGATGGTCTCCAGGGGCACCCCTCTTAGGGCAGCCCACGATGTTGAGACGCCTCTTGTAGAGTGGCATCTGGCCCCTGATGGCGGGGGGCGGCCACTGGCCCCATAGGCACATGTGATGGTATCCACCACCCAGTGGGACAGCCGCTGCTTCGAGAGAGCACGACCCTTCCTAGTGCCGCCATGGCAAACGAAGAGCTGCTCTGACTGTCGTATACAGGCCGTAGCATCAATATACGCCCTCAGGGCACGCACAGGGCACAGCAACTCAGGTGTGCCGTTCTCCTGTGGAATGTTAAAGCGTGCCAGCTGGATAGGCCGATTGGAGTGGGCTAGTGGAAGCACCTTGGGCAAGAACGCCACATTCGGCCAGAGGGTGACACCCGAGCCATCGGAGTTCCACCTCAGGCATGTACTGCTTACGGAGAGGGCATGAAGCTCTCCGACTCGCTTCCCTGAGGTTATGGCAAGCAGAAATGCTGCCTTCAGGGACAGCCATTTAAGCCCGACCTGGGCCAAGGGTTCGAAGGGAGGAGATGATAGTGCATCCAACACTAGGGGCAGGTCCCAAGCCGGGGCCCTTGGGGTGCTAGGGGGGCGCTGCCGTAGAGCCCCTCTTAGAAAGAGGGACACCAACCTGTGGCGCCCCACTGTGGCGCCATCGACTCCGACATGTCGGGCAGAGATAGCAGCCATATCCACCTTCAAAGTGGAGTGAGAACGTCCACTATCCAGAAGGGACTGCAGAAACTCTAAAATGGTGGCCACGGAGCAATGTCCCGGATTCTCAGCCTTACTCACACACCAGTGGGAGAAGAGCCTCCATTTGCACTCATACTGTGCCCGAGTGGATGGAGCTCTGGCCTTCAGGATAGTTTCCCTGACAGATGCCGTGACACCGCTCAACAGTGGGTTGGGCCCTGCAGAGGCCAAACCCAGAGCTGAAGGCGGCGAGGGTCGGGATGCCAGATCTGACCCTTGAGCTGTGACAGGAGGTCCTTCCTGTCGGGGAGACGCCACGGTGGGCTGCCGCAGAGACTGCGTAGCAGTGGGAACCAGACTCTCCCCGGCCAGCGGGGGGCGACTAGAAGGAGCCTGTGCCCCTGGGTAAGGACCCTCTGAAGCGTCTGAAGTATCAGAGGCAACGGCGGGAAGGCATACAGGAGAGTGTCCGGCCAGTCGTGCGCCAGGGCATCCTGACCCAATGGGCTGGTCACCTCCGACCAGGAGAACCAGAGGGGGCAGTGCCTCGACTCTTCCGAGGCAAAGAGGTCCACCTCGGCCCTGCCGAAGAGGCTCCAAATTATCTCCACCACCTCCGGGTGAAGCCTCCACTCCCCCGGTGGAGGCTTGCGCCGTGAGAGGAAATCTGCGACCTGATTCAGGTCCCCTGGCAGAAAAACTGCCCGCAGACTGGTGAGGCGGGGGAGCGCCCAAGGCAAGAGGCTCTGCGAAACGCGGAGCAGCTGTGCGGACCTGGCGCCCCCCTGGTGGTTGATTTGGGCAACTGCGGACATGTTGTCCGAACTAACGAGCACATGCCTGCCCGCCAGTTGGGGTAAAAAGTGCATGAGTGCGAGCAACACCGCTCGAAGCTCCAGCACATTGATATGGCGTGCACCTTCCTGGGCAGACCACTGACCTGCACAGTCCTGCCCTGCCACACCGCCCCCCACCCCGAGAGACACGCATCCACAGTGACAGTCTCCCGGCGGGATGGGATGGTGCCCATGGGCACACCCCTCAGGAGATAGGCCCTGTCCCTCCAGCGGGACATAGAGTGGAGGCACCGCTGAGACACCCTGACTCTCTTGTGCCTGTGCCGCTTGGCGTCCAAGTGACGGCTGTTCAGCCACATCTGCATGGGGCGCAGTGACAACAGGCCCAAGGGCACAACGGCTGAGGCAGCTGTCAGTCTGCCTAAGAGCCGGAGGAACTGTATGTAAGGCACCCTCTTGCCTAGTCTGAAGATGCGAAGATGGTGGGAAATGTCGTCCACACGACGAGGTGTCAAGTAGGCCCTCATGGTGACCGAATCTAGGACCATCCCCAGATAAGTGACCTGCTGGGAAGGGTCCAGGCAACTCTTCCCGGTGTTCACTGTCAGGCCCAACCGGGCAACGTGGGATGAGAGGCGCGCCGTATCCTGGGCCCCTTGGGCCCGGGACGGCGCGCAAACCAGCCAGTCATCCAGGTATGGCAGGACCTTCATGCCCTGTGCCTGCAGGGGAGCGAGTGCTGCCGCAACAACCCTGGTGAACACCCTTGGGGAGAGGGAGAGACCAAAGGGAAGCACCCGAAACTGATAATGTCGACCCTGAAAGGCGAACCTCAAGAACCTCCGGTGATGGGATGCAATTGGCACGTGGAAGTAGGCGTCCCTCAAGTCCACGGTTGTGAACCACTCCCCCTGTGTGACAACACGAAGGGTGTCTGCTGTGGTTAGCATATGGAAGGGTAGTACCCTCAGGAATCTGTTGATTCCTCTGAGGTCCAGAACTGGACGGAATCCGCCAACTTTCTTGCTCACAAGAAAGTACGTCGAGTAGAACCCCCCGCTGTGACGCAGGGGGTCCACTGGCTTGATTGCGCCTTTGGCCAAGAGGACGGACAACTCTTGGGCTAGCGCTAAGGCCTTCGCCGGGTCCTTGACAACTTTCATTCTGATCCGGCCGAAGGCTAGGGGCCGGCGTCGGAACTGCAACTCGTAGCCCCGGGTTAGTGTGGAAACCACCCAGGGGTCGGAAATACAGGCAGTCCAGTAGCTGAGCTGCTGCTGGGAAAACCAGCCGACGACCGGCCCCGGGACTTCAGGGCCTAGCCCCCCGGCCCCTGGAGCCCCTCGGGGGGCGCCGGTAAGGCTCTGAAGCGCGAGGCCGCCTGGAAGCCAGGCGACCTGGGGCACGAAAGTCATTGGCCGGTTGAGTGGGCCGCTGGGAACTCTGCCGACCACCCCAGTAAGCCGGTGGCTGAGCGCGGCTGCTAGAGCGGCCCCTGGGCCTGCCGGGAGCGGCCGCGGGACTGCGAAGACCCGAGAGCTGCTGCCTGGTCTGCCTCGCTTGGGCAGCGCGCTCCAGTGTCTCCAGGGCAGCTGACCCAAACAGCTCCCCTGGCTCGACTGGCACGCTACGTAGGACCCTCCTACATGTCTCCGTCAGTGGTGACTGGGCCAGCCAAACCTGGCGACGAGTCTGTACCAGAAAAGACATAACTCGTCCCAATTCCCTAGTCATTAGGGCAAAGGCCTGCAGTGATGCATCGCTGAGGCCCAGCAAAGAAGGCTCGGCCGGAGCCTGCTGCAGCGAGGCGGAGACGGCCAGCATTAGATGGGAGAGGGAGTTCCCGATACGACCCATGCGTGCCGCTGCGTCGTAGGCCCTACAGAGCAGCCCATCCGTGACCCTGCACTGAGGCTGAGGGCACCTGACCTCAGGCCTTAAAGCCTCGCCAGGAGCCAGAATCAGGGAGGCGATGGCAGGCTCAATGGGTGGCATGCCACCCAGCCCCGCCCTCGCCGGGTCCTGCATGGCAGCCAAGGTCCGGGCATCGGAACCAGTGCGGCTAAAGGCCCTGGTGTCCCTCCAGCATGCCTGGAGCTCCCTCAGGTACTCCTCTGAAGGAGGAACGGTGAGGGGGACACGGGCTGGGTTACGCCTGAAGAAGGCACTAGCCGGAGCCAAGTTGGCCTGCGGAACCGGAATCTGCAGGTGCGCCAAGGCTGTACGAATGATGGCCGCCATGGAGCCGTCCTCCCCGTCCTGCAGAGACCCCTGAGCAGAGGAGAGGGAAAACTCCTCGAGCGGGACCTCGTCCTCCGTCTCTTCATTGAAGAGGTTAGCCGAAGCCGCTAGCGACAAGGCATCCTCGTACAGAGGTGCGGCAACCGAAGGAGGGGCGGCAACCGAAGGAGGGGCAGCAACCGAAGGAGGGGCAGGCGGCCCGCTAGCAGCCCCTATACCGGGCCACGGCTGAAGGGCCACGAGGAGCGACTTCATCGTGTCCATGTCGGTAGCTAGCTGATCCACTCTAGAGGACAGCCTGTACCTAGTCCTCTTATTGGGGGGTGCACCCATGGCCATCGCTCCCTCAAGTCGCCAGGGACGGTCGAACTGATCTGGGGGAGGATGTGACCAAGAGAGGTGTCCGTTGGCTGCCGCCAGACGTTCCACCTCAGTGATTCTAGCCACTCTGAGTGCCCGGGGCATGCAGCTACAGTTCATGCAGGCCCCTACTGTGAGAGCTTCCCTTAGATGCTCGAGGCCGAGGCAAGAGGGGCAACGGTCGTGGCCGTCCTCGGGCTCGAGAGAAGCCATACAGGCGCTACATGAATGAGCCATTCTGTAGGTAGCCAGATGCAGAGAAGCCGGGAGCGGGTGCGGGAACACAGCCTTCACCAGCTACCTGCCCTTCACTGGCTGAGCCGAGGCGAGTGCCAGATGCAGCGTAACCGGGAGCGGGTGCGGGAACGCAGCCTTCACCAGCTACCTGCTTAAACCAAAACACAAGGCAGTTAGCGTCTACCAGGAGCGGGGGCGAGAACACTGCCTTCACTGGTTAATTTACAGACGAATGCCAGACGCAGCGTAACCGGGAGCGGGTGCGGGAGCACAGCCTTCACCAGCTACCTGCTTAACGCAAAAAACCAGGCCGTTTAGCGCCTACCAGGAGCGGGGGCGCAAACACTGCCTTTACTGGTTAAACTGAAGACGAACGCCAGATGCAGCGTAACCGGGAGCGGGTGTGGGAACACAGACTTCACCAGCTACTTGTTTAACAGGATAAACACGGCAACTTTAGCGTTAAATCAAAGGCGAATGCCAGCTGTAGCTAAAGAAAAAAGAACGGCACGGGAAACTCCGGTGCTCAACCCGGCGTCCGCCGAGTGGCTGCAGCCGCTACTGCTAACTAGCCAGTACAGCTCAATGCCAATGAAGTTTAGCTCAATGCTAATGAAGTTTAGCTCAATGCTAATGAAGTTTAGCTCAATGCTAATGAAGTTTAGCTCAATGCTAATGAGGTTTAGCTCAATGCTAATGACGTTTGGCTCAGCGCCGCGGCCAAAACAGTACAAAAGCACAGCAATACTCCTGGGAGAGGGAGCGAAAACACCTCCGTCACCAAAAGACTCAGCAAACAGACAGAAATCAGGACAACTAGGCTGGGAGAGGGAGTAGAAACACTGCCGTCGCCAACCAAGCCGACACCAACCTGTCCGAACGAAGTCTCTGCGCAGCCAGCCGCAGCTCCTGGAGGACGGGTAATCCCGCGGCCCCGACTGGATGAGTCGCGAAGCTACATGCAGCCAGCTGTTTGCAGAGAATCCTTAACAAATGTTCCGAACGAACGAACGCTGTAGGCTACAAAAAATGTAGCCAAGGTACTCTCGCGCAGCGAGAAGATGAAAGCGAACAGATCCTCTGTCGACACTGGCTGATGTAGCCGGTGTCACGTGGGTCACAGGTGACTTTGTTGTTATTGGTACTCGAGCTGCGCATGCGCGCGATGGACATATCCAGTGCTAAAGCACCGCCTCTGGCGGTCAGTAGGGACGAAATAGAAGCGTGAGTTTTACATAGTGATGCTACTGTGTTCTGGAAGTAAACAAAGGAGTCCAATAGAGGTGTTACATACTTTTTACTAGAATACATTTATTTAAAATTAAAATAAAACGTAATACACCTTTGACATAATGCATCCCTAAAGATGAAACCATCTTTTTGACATATAAAGAGGCACAAATATTCAATATATTACACAAAGTTAAGAAATCTCAATACTTCTTCCAACCATAATGTATGTTTACCTTAGGAACCAAACACTAGCAGTAAAACATTATCATGGTGGAAGTAGAGCAGAATTTCTTCCCAGTTCGTCAGGATCTTACAGCTTCGTATTCATCATATTTCCATGACGACGTCTTTGCTGCCTCGTCTCTGTGCAGCCGTCCGAGCTGCTGCGAGCAGAAAGACATCAGGTGTCAAGGAATATAATTGTTGAATCTATGTCTTAACAATCACTAAATATCATCCTGCATATTATGTTTCATATTATGTTTTTAAAGTGCTTTGGGGTTTGATTAGAGACTGAAAAAGTCCCTTGATTTTTGTTTTGCAAGGCATGTGTAAAGGGCATTTCAGAAAAGGAAAATAAAAGCGCTTTAGAAAAAGACAGAGGCCAAAATACAGTTGGGCTATAAAGGAACTACAGCACGGTCACATGACTTCACGTCACCACCGCTAAGCTAAAGGTGGCTAATGCTGGGCTATAAAGGAACTACAGCACGGTCACATGACTTCACGTCACCACCGCTAAGCTAAAGGCGGCTAATGTTGGGCTATAAAGGAACTACAGCACGGTCACATGACTTCACGTCACCACCGCTAAGCTAAAGGTGGCTAATGCTGGGCTATAAAGGAACTACAGCACGGTCACATGACTTCACGTCACCACCGCTAAGCTAAAGGCGGCTAATGTTGGGCTATAAAGGAACTACAGCACGGTCACATGACTTCACGTCACCACTGCTAAGCTAAAGGAGACTAATGTTGGGCTATAAAGGAACTACAGCACGGTCACATGACTTCACGTCACCACCGCTAAGCTAAAGGTGGCTAATGTTGAGCTATAAAGGAACTACAGCACGGTCACATGACTTCACGTCACCACCGCTAAGCTAAAGGCGGCTAATGTTGGGCTATAAAGGAACTACAGCACGGTCACATGACTTCACGTCACCACCGCTAAGCTAAAGGAGGCTAATGTTGGGCTATAAAGGAACTAAAGCACGGTCACATGACTTCACGTCACCACCGCTAAGCTAAAGGTGGCTAATGCTGGGCTATAAAGGAACTACAGCACGGTCACATGACTTCACGTCACCACCGCTAAGCTAAAGGCGGCTAATGTTGGGCTATAAAGGAACTACAGCACGGTCACATGACTTCACGTCACCACCGCTAAGCTAAAGGAGACTAATGTTGGGCTATAAAGGAACTACAGCACGGTCACATGACTTCACGTCACCACCGCTAAGCTAAAGGTGGCTAATGTTGAGCTATAAAGGAACTACAGCACGGTCACATGACTTCACGTCACCACCGCTAAGCTAAAGGCGGCTAATGTTGGGCTATAAAGGAACTACAGCACGGTCACATGACTTCACGTCACCACCGCTAAGCTAAAGGAGGCTAATGTTGGGCTATAAAGGAACTAAAGCAAGGTCACATGACTTCACGTCACCACCGCTAAGCTAAAGGCGGCTAATGTTGGGCTATAAAGGAACTACAGCACGGTCACATGACTTCACGTCACCACCGCTAAGCTAAAGGAGGCTAATGTTGGGCTATAAAGGAACTACAGCACGGTCACATGACTTCACGTCACCACCGCTAAGCTAAAGGAGGCTAATGTTGGGCTATAAAGGAACTACAGCACGGTCACATGACTTCACGTCACCACCGCTAAGCTAACGGCGGCTAATGTTGGGCTGTAAAGGAACTACAGCACGGTCACATGACTTCACGTCACCACCGCTAAGCTAAAGGAAGCTCTTAGATGCTACTAATTTCAGGGTTTCAGGATTCCTGCAGCTTTCTATAACATTATGTGATATCAAGTTTTATCCGTGGTCCCTTCCTCATCTTACCTCTGTTTCTGTCTCTGTAAATGAGTCCCAGTAATATGGTGGACAGCAAGAAAGGAGTTCCCACCACCAGGTGACACATCAGCCGGGGAACCGAAACCTGGCAGGAAGCTGCAGGCGGAGCTGAAGAGGAACCTGTGGAGAAAAATCAATCAATCGATCTACCAACCAACCAACCAACCAACCAACCAACCAACCAACGCACCAATCAATCAAACAATCAACCAATCATCACTCTTACCGTTTCTGTCTGTACCGTTTCCTAAAAAGATAAGATGTACTTTACTCATAACAGCAGCATGTTAGAACAAGGCATGCACATCATAAAAAGTTGAATATATATTTTTATGTTGACAGTGAAAGATACAAATCTGTAGACTATCAGTCAAACTATGAAGGGTCAAATTACAGCTAACACAATGTAAAAGTAGGATATAACTCTCCCCTATATATTTAACTTTTCATCAGTTATAGCACCTGTAGATTCTTCTTGTACGGGGAAATTCCACAATGAATCACCTTCTGGTGAGAAACAAACAGATATACAAGTGTAAACCAAGGTCGTGTTATTTAATGAAGGGTTAAAGCATATAAAAGCATCAATCTATTCCAGCTGGAAGGACAGATAACTATTTAGTACAAGGAAATCAGACAACAAACCCAATACATGTATACAGAGAGATGGGACAGAAAGGGGGGATGAAGGCAACTAGGTCATTAACATCCTTATGTTTACAGAACAGAAGGAAGCCAGACAGTGAAGTTGTGAAGAAGACTCTGGGTTTGCAAAGTCAAAATATAACTGAAATGATACGTTTCCTGGATAGTTCTCACCTTCCACAGTGAGCCAGCTGCCCACAGACTCTCCCACCTCAGGGATGCTGCAGCTGTAGAGTCCTTCGTCAGATTTGGAAACCCTGCGGATGGTCATCTCTCCCGTGCGGCTACTGGCGATGAAGAGGCCGTCTCTCTGGAAGTCGAAAGTGTGGTCGGAGGAAATCGACTCGGCCTGACAGTGCAGCGTCACCTCGGATCCTTCTGACAGCGGGAGGACAGGACATTTCAGGAGCACCGGGCGATCTGAGGAGGAGAGAGAGAGACGCATTTAGAGACTTTTCTCTGGGGTTAACGTGAGTCTGCAAGCCTTTATGACAGCAAGGCTACAGTCAGAGAGGGCCAAAGTACACATCCTTTACTCAAGTAGAAGTACACACATCCTTTACTCGAGTAGAAGTACACACATCCTTTACTCAAGTAGAAGTGCAGATAATCGTGTTTAAAAATACTCTGGTAAAAGTAGAAGTACTGACTAAACTTCTTTACTCAAGTCAAAGTAAAGAGGCTTTGAAGTGTCCTTCAGTAGAAAGTACCCATAGCTAGCAGCTGCTTTAAAGAGTACCTGACCTCCCTTTATATCAATAGAACAATAATGTCATTGTTAGCTAATGAATGTTTCCATGCTGAACAACGGCAACATGACAACGTTTCCATTGGTCCCTCTTCTTTAGAGAAGACCAGGAAGTGATGGATACACGGATCGTGTTCCAACCAATAGGCACGCAGTGACTCTAAAGAATAATGACCACGCACCAACACACATTCAGACTAAAGGAACCAGCTGTTTGGGAAATGAGAGAAGTAGAAAGTACAGGTATTTGAGTTCAACATGAGAGAAGTAGAAAGTACAGGTATTTGAGTTCAACATGAGAGAAGTAGAAAGTACAGGTATTTGAGTTCAACATGTGAGAAGTAGAAAGTACAGGTATTTGAGTTCAACATGTAAGAAGTAGAAAGTACAGGTATTTGAGTTCAACATGTGAGAAGTAGAAAGTACAGGTATTTGATTTCAACATGTGAGAAGTAGAAAGTACAGGTATTTGGGTTCAACATGTAAGAAGTAGAAAGTACAGGTATTTGAGT